>NC_143040.1:69361749-69436749 GCF_057628025.1 Oncorhynchus mykiss
GAGACAGACAGAGACAGACAGAGACCGACAGAGACCGAGACCGACAGACAGAGACAGACAGAGACAGAGACCGACAGAGACAGACTGAGACAGAGACAGAGACCGACAGAGACAGAGACAGACAGAGACCGACAGAGACAGAGACCAACGGAGACAGAGACAGAGACCGACAGAGACAGAGACAGACAGAGACAGAGAGAGACAGAGACAGACAGAGACCGACAGAGACAGACAGAGACAGTGTGATAATGATGGTGTTATTATGTTGTAGATAAAAGGACAGTAAAGATACAGGGAGACCTTAAAACTGCAGAGAACAAGTTGTGTCCTGTGGTCTCTAATGTGTACATGTCTACATGGCCAACAGTATGTGGACAACACAAAGCTCACAGAACTGGACCGCCGTATGCAGAAGCACGTAGTTGCAACAGTCTGTCCTCGGTTGCAACACTCACCACCGAGTTCCTCTGAAAGCAACGTCAGCACAATAACTGTTAGTCGGGAGCTTCATGAAATGTGTGGCCGAGCAGCCGGCCCACAAGCCTCAGATCACCATGCGCAATGCCAAGCGTCGTCTGGAGTTGGGTGAAGCTCGCCGCCATTGGACAGTGGAAATGCTTTCTCTGTAGTGAGGAATCACGAAAGACGAATCTGGGTTCGGCTGATGCCAGGAGAACGCTACCTGCCCGAACGCATGATGCCAACTGTAAAGTTTGGTGGAAGAGGAATAATGGTCTGGGGCTGTTTTTCATGGTTATATTTATATAGCCCTTCTTACATCAGCTGATATATCAAAGTGCTGTACAGAAACGCAGCCTAAAACCGCCAAACAGCAAGCAATGCACAAAGCGATGTCCATACAGAAATGGTTTGTCGAGATCGGTGTGGAAGAACTTGACTGTCCTGCACAGAGCCCTGACCTCAACCCCATCAAACACCTTTGGGATGAATTGGAACGCCGACTGTGATCCAGGCCTAATCGCCCAACATCAATGCCTGACCTCACTAATGCTCTTGTGGCTGAATGGAAGCAAGTCTCTGCAGCAATGTTCCAACATCTAGTGGAAAGCCTTCCCAGAAGAGTGGAGGCTGTTATAGCAGCAATGTTCCAACATCTAGTGGAAAGCCTTCCCAGCAGAGAGGAGGCTGTTATAGCAGCAATGCTCCAACATCTAGTGGAAAGCCTTCCCAGCAGAGTGGAGGCTGTTATAGCAGCAATGTTCCAACATCTAGTGGAAAGCCTTCCCAGGAGAGTGGAGGCTGTTATAGCAGCAATGTTCCAACATCTAGTGGAAAGCCTTCCCAGGAGAGTGGAGGCTGTTATAGCAGCAATGTTCCAACATCTAGTGGAAAGCCTCCCAGAAGAGTGGAGGCTGTTATAGCAGCAATGTTCCAACATCTAGTGGAAAGCCTTCCCAGCAGACTGGAGGCTGTTATAGCAGTAATGTTCCAACATCTAGTGGAAAGCCTTCCCAGAAGAGTGGAGGCTGTTATAGCAGCAATGTTCCAACATCTAGTGGAAAGCCTTCCCAGAAGAGTGGAGGCTGTTATAGCAGCAATGTTCCAACATCTAGTGGAAAGCCTTCCCAGAAGAGTGGAGGCTGTTATAGCAGCAATGTTCCATCATCTAGTGGAAAGCCTTCCCAGAAGAGAGGAGGCTGTTATAGCAGCAATGTTCCTACATCTAGTGGAAAGCCTTCCCAGAAGAGTGGAGGCTGTTATAGCAGCAATGTTCCTACATCTAGTGGAAAGCCTTCCCAGAAGAGTGGAGGCTGTTATAGCAGCAATGTTCCTACATCTAGTGGAAAGCCTTCCCAGCAGAGAGGAGGCTGTTATAGCAGCAATGTTCCTACATCTAGTGGAAAGCCTTCCCAGAAGAGTGGAGGCTGTTATAGCAGCAATGTTCCTACATCTAGTGGAAAGCCTTCCCAGCAGAGAGGAGGCTGTTATAGCAGCAATGTTCCTACATCTAGTGGAAAGCCTTCCCAGCAGAGAGGAGGCTGTTATAGCAGCAATGTTCCTATATCTAGTGGAAAGCCTTCCCAGAAGAGTGGAGGCTGTTATAGCAGCAATGTTCCTACATCTAGTGGAAAGCCTTCCCAGCAGAGAGGAGGCTGTTATAGCAGCAATGTTCCTATATCTAGTGGAAAGCCTTCCCAGAAGAGTGGAGGCTGTTATAGCAGCAATGTTCCTACATCTAGTGGAAAGCCTTCCCAGGAGAGTGGAGGCTGTTATAGCAGCAATGTTCCAACATCTAGTGGAAAGCCTTCCCAGCAGAGTAGAGGCTGTTATAGCAGCAATGTTCCAACATCTAGTGGAAAGCCTTCCCAGGAGAGTGGAGGCTGTTATAGCAGCAATGTTCCTACATCTAGTGGAAAGCCTTCCCAGGAGAGTGGAGGCTGTTATAGCAGCAATGTTCCTACATCTAGTGGAAAGCCTTCCCAGAAGAGTGGAGGCTGTTATAGCAGCAATGTTCCAACATCTAGTGGAAAGCCTTCCCAGCAGAGAGGAGGCTGTTATAGCAGCAATGTTCCTACATCTAGTGGAAAGCCTTCCCAGAAGAGTGGAGGCTGTTATAGCAGCAATGTTCCTACATCTAGTGGAAAGCCTTCCCAGAAGAGTGGAGGCTGTTATAGCAGCAATGTTCCTACATCTAGTGGAAAGCCTTCCCAGAAGAGTGGAGGCTGTTATAGCAGCAATGTTCCAACATCTAGTGGAAAGCCTTCCCAGCAGAGAGGAGGCTGTTATAGCAGCAATGTTCCATCATCTAGTGGAAAGCCTTCCCAGAAGAGTGGAGGCTGTTATAGCAGCAATGTTCCTACATCTAGTGGAAAGCCTTCCCAGCAGAGTAGAGGCTGTTATAGCAGTAATGTTCCAACATCTAGTGGAAAGCCTTCCCAGAAGAGTGGAGGCTGTTATAGCAGCAATGTTCCAACATCTAGTGGAAAGCCTTCCCAGAAGAGTGGAGGCTGTTATAGCAGCAATGTTCCATCATCTAGTGGAAAGCCTTCCCAGAAGAGTGGAGGCTGTTATAGCAGCAATGTTCCAACATCTAGTGGAAAGCCTTCCCAGGAGAGAGGAGGCTGTATAACAGAAAAGGGGAACCGCTTGACTTTTGGTCATGTAGTGTAACTGCAACCCTCCAGTGTGAGAAAGGAAAGACGGTGCTTCTCAAAATGATGGGTCACTGTCAACACACACACACACACACACACACACGCACACACACACACACAAACACACACAACACACACACACACAAACACACACAACACACACACACACACACACACACACACACACACACACACACACACACACACACACAAACACACAAACCTGGTGGAGCTGTAGACTGTCCATAGCCCTTCATGTCCAGAGAAACCACTCTAAACCCTGCATCTGCCAGAGCTGGGATCTGACAGACAGAGAGAGACACAAACACACCCCACAAAGCCCCAGGACAGCAGCACAATTAGACCCAACCAAATCATGAGAAAACAAAAAGATAATTACTTGACACATTGGAAAGAATTAACAAAAAAACAGAGCAAACTAGAATGCTATTTGGCCCTAAACAGAGAGATGACACAGTGGCAGAATACCTGACCACTGTGACTGACCCACAATTAGTCAGCAAAGCCTTGCTATTGAGAAAGGCCGCCGTAGGCAGACCTGGCTCTCAAGAGATGGCAGGCTATGTGCACACTGCCCACAAAATGAGGTGGAAACTGAGCTGCACTTCCTAACCTCCTGCCCAATGTATGACCATATTAGAGAGACATATTTCTCTCAGATTACACAGATCAACAAAGAATTTGAAAACATAACCAATTTTGATATCTACTGGGTGAAATTCCACAGTGTGCCATCACAGCAGCAAGATTTGTGACCTGATGCCACGAGAAAAGGGCAACCAGTGAAGAACAAACATCATTGTAAAAACAACCCATATTTATGTTGATTATTTTCGTTTTGTACTTTAACTATTTGCACATCATTACAACACTGTATATAGACATAATACGACATTCAAAATGTCTTTATTCTTTTGGAACTTTTGTGAGTCTAATGTTTACTGTTCATTTGTTATTGTTTATTTAACTTTTGTTTATTATCGATTTCACTTGCTTTGGCGATGTAAACATATGTTTCCCATGCCAATAAAGCCCCTTGATTTGAATTAAATGCAGGAGAGAGAGAGAGAGAGAGAGAGAGAGGAGTATGAGTTAGTAGTCGTGTGTGTGAGTACTATGTGTGTGTGTCTGTTAGTGTGTGTGAGTACTATGTGTGTGTGTCAGTGTGTCTGTCAGTGTGTGTCTGTCGGTGTGTGTCTGTCAGTGTGTGTCTGTCAGTGTGTGTCTGTGTGTCTGTGTGTGTGTGTGAGTACTATGTGTGTTTACCTGGTATCTCCAGGAATACCAGCTCTCAGGGAAGCCATGACACAGCATGACCGGAGGCCCCGCCCCAATCTCCACATAGTGCAGCTTTACATCGGGCTAGAGAGAGAGAGAGACAGAGAGAGAGACAGCAACAGAGACAGAGTGAGAGAGACAGAGACAGAGACAGAGAGAGAGAGAGAGAGAGAGAGAGAGAGAGACAGAGAGAGAGACAGAGAGAGAGAGAGACAGAAAGAGAGGGAAAGAGAGAGAGAGAGAGAGAGAGACAGAGAGAGAGTAAAACACCAAATAATGCATGCAGAGCTTACTTTTGATTCTCTATGATCTGCCACAGGCACAGGAGAGAGCTGTCCATAACACAGGCACAGGAGAGAGCTGTCCATAACACAGGCACAGGAGAGAGCTGTCCATAACACAGGCACAGGAGAGAGCTGTCCATAACACATACACAGGAGAGAGCTGTCCATAACACATACACAGGAGAGAGCTGTCCATAACACAGGCACAGGAGAGAGCTGTCCATAACACATACACAGGAGAGAGCTGTCCATAACACAGGCACAGGAGAGAGCTGTCCATAACACAGGCACAGGAGAGAGCTGTCCATAACACATACACAGGAGAGAGCTGTCCATAACACAGGCACAGGAGAGAGCTGTCCATAACACATACACAGGAGAGAGCTGTCCATAACACATACACAGGAGAGAGCTGTCCATAACACAGGCACAGGAGAGAGCTGTCCATAACACATACACAGGAGAGAGCTGTCCATAACACAGGCACAGGAGAGAGCTGTCCATAACACAGGCACAGGAGAGAGCTGTCCATAACACATACACAGGAGAGAGCTGTCCATAACACATACACAGGAGAGAGCTGTCCATAACACAGGCACAGGAGAGAGCTGTCCATAACACATACACAGGAGAGAGCTGTCCATAACACAGGCACAGGAGAGAGCTGTCCATAACACATACACAGGAGAGAGCTGTCCATAACACAGGCACAGGAGAGAGCTGTCCATAACACATACACAGGAGAGAGCTGTCCATAACACATACACAGGAGAGAGCTGTCCATAACACATACAAACATTACTCTTTTGGGGTGAAGTTCCCATTTATACACGTGTAGTAACCCTTCCTGGTCACCTGTACTAACCCTTCCTGGTCACCTGTACTAACCCTTCCTGGTCACCTGTACTAACCCTTCCTGGTCACCTGTACTAAACCCTTCCTGGTCACCTGTACTAACCCTTCCTGGTTACCTGTACTAACCCTTCCTGATCACCTGTACTAACCCTTCCTGGTCACCTGTACTAACCCTTCCTGGTCACCTGTACTAACCCTTCCTGATCACCTGTACTAACCCTTCCTCTCACCTGTAGTAACCCTTCCTGGTCACCTGTACTAACCCTTCCTGGTCACCTGTACTAACCCTTCCTCTCACTTGTAGTAACCCTTCCTGGTCACCTGTACTAACCCTTCCTGGTCACCTGTACTAACCCTTCCTGGTCACCTGTACTAACCCTTCCTCTCACCTGTACTAACCCTTCCTCTCACCTGTAGTAACCCTTCCTCTCACCTGTAGTAACCCTTCCTGGTCACCTGTAGTAACCCTTCCTCTCACCTGTACTAACCCTTCCTCTCACCTGTACTAACCCTTCCTCTCACCTGTAGTAACCCTTCCTCTCACCTGTAGTAACCCTTCCTGGTCACCTGTAGTAACCCTTCCTGGTCACCTGTACTAACCCTTCCTCTCACATGTAGCAACCCTTCCTGGTCACCTGTACTAACCCTTCCTGGTCACCTGTACTAACCCTTCCTGGTCACCTGTACTAACCCTTCCTGGTCACCTGTACTAACCCTTCCTGATCACCTGTACCAACCCTTCCTCTCACCTGTGTTAACCCTTCCTCTCACCTGTACTAACCCTTCCTGGTCACCTGTACTAACCCTTCCTTGTCACCTGTACTAACCCTTCCTGGTCACCTGTACTAACCCTTCCTGGTCATCTGTACTAACCCTTCCTGGTCACCTGTACTAACCCTTCCTCTCACCTGTACTAACCCTTCCTGGTCACCTGTACTAACCCTTCCTCTCACCTGTGTTAACCCATAATTTGCAAATAAATTCATTAAAAATCCTACAATGTGATTTTCTGGATTTTTTTTTCTCATTTTGTCTGTCATAGTTGAAGTGTACCTATGATGAAAATTACAGGCCTCTCTCATCTTTTTAAGTGGGAGAACTTGCACAAATGGTGCATGACTAAATACTTTTTTGCCCCACTGTATATGCACACGAGACCAGTGACCCATGACCCCAACAATATAGTGCCCTCTAGTGTACAAAACAAGTTTTTTTTAAAACTATTTGACAGACAACATATACACAACTCATAAACAGGCCAAAATGGCTCCTACACACCGGACCCTAACTGTTCTCTGACTTAGGACAGAAACGATGTGAAAAGAAACTATGCTCTGTGTTTGTGTCGTCATGGAGGGATGATCTGCAGGATCAGAGGTTATCACAACTTAGCCTCAGTTCAGCCCATAACAACCAGTTAGCCTCAGTTCAGCCCATAACAACCAGTTAGCCTCAGTTCAGCCTATAACAACCAGCCTGCCTCAGTTCAGCCCATAACAACCAGCCTGCCTCAGTTCATTCCATAACAACCAGTTAGCCCCAGCTCAGCCTATAACAACCAGTTAGCCCCAGCTCAGCCTATAACAACCAGTTAGCCTCAGTTCAGCCTATAACAACCACTCAGCCTATAACAACCGCTCAGCCTATAACAACCAGTTAGCCTCAGCTCAGCCTATAACAACCAGTTAGCCCCAGCTCAGCCTATAACAACCAGTTAGCCTCAGTTCAGCCTATAACAACCGCTCAGCCTATAACAACCGCTCAGCCTATAACAACCAGTTAGCCTCAGTTCAGCCTATAACAACCAGTTAGCCCCAACTCAGCCTATAACAACCAGTTAGCCTCAGTTCAGCCCATAATAACCAGTTAGCCTCAGTTCAGCCTATAACAACCAGTTAGCCCCAGCTCAGCCTTTAACAAGGTAAACTCTGTCGTAGCTTAGCCCTAGCTCAGCCTGTAACAAGGTAAACTCTGTAATAACTTAGCCCCAGCTCAGCCTTTAACAAGGTAAACTCTGTCGTAATTTAGCCACAGCTCAGCCTTTAACAAGGTAAACTCTGTAGTTGCTTAGCCCCAGCTCAGCCTTTAACAAGGTAAACTCTGTAGTTGCTTAGCCCCAGCTCAGCCTATAACAAGGTAAACTCTGTCGTAATTTAGCCACAGCTCAGCCTTTAACAAGGTAAACTCTGTAGTTGCTTAGCCACAGCTCAGCCTATAATAAAGGTAAACTCTGTAGTTGCTTAGCCCCAGCTCAGCCTATAACAAGGTAAACTCTGTCGTAATTTAGCCACAGCTCAGCCTTTAACAAGGTAAACTCTGTAGTTGCTTAGCCCCAGCTCAGCCTATAACAAGGTAAACTCTGTAGTTGCTTAGCCCTAGCTCAGCCTTTAACAAGGTAAACTCTGTAGTTGCTTAGCCCCAGCTCAGCCTATAACAAGGTAAACTCTGTAGTTGCTTAGCACCAGCTCAGCCTATAACAAGGTAAGTTCTGTAATAGGTTGACGGGTCGTACATGGCAGCATCCTGTAGCACCCAGTTTGTCATTTCCTGCAGGACTCAAATGTAGATGGGGTGGACAGTAACAGCAGGGCATCCTGGGTTGTCAACACCTTCTCCTCTATGGGATCGCCGGAGAACCCCACACCGATTGGTTCACAGCGGTGTTGGGGGTTCATCTCCAACACTGTGGTTATCAGCAGGGTCCATGGCCTGTGGAGCATCGCTGCCCCTTAGCAACTGCACGTTGGAGCCAATATGACTTGATGTGAAAAGCTTAAAACCTCTTAACGATCTGACCCCTTTTTTTCTTAAAATGTTCTCCTAAAATTACATATCCTAATTTAACTGCCTGTAGCTCAGGACCTGAAGCAAGGATATGCACATTATTGGTACCATTTCTTGGTACCAACGGTACCAACACTTTGAAGTTTGTCGAAATGTGAAATTAATGTAAGAGAATATAACAAAAATGAGGTAAAATGAGGTTTTTTTTTTTACAATTATCTTTGAAATGCAAGAGAAAGGCCATAATGTATTGTTCCAGCCCAGGCACAATTTAGATTTGGGCCACTAGATGGCAGTAGTGTAAGTGCAAAGCTTTAGACTGATTCAAAGAACCATTGCATCTCCAAATGTGCCTAATTGGTTTATTAATACATTTTCAAGTTCATACCTGTGAACTCTCCTCAAACCATTGCATGGTATCCTTTCACTGTAATAGCTACTATAAATTGGACAGTGCAATGAGATTAACAAGAATTTAAGCTTTCTGCCAATACCAGATATGTCTATGTCCTAGGAAATGTTCTTGTTACTTACAATCTCATGCTAATCACATTAGCCTACGTTAACTCAGCCTTCCCGCGGGTGGGAGGGGCACCGATCCTGTAGAGGTTTTTACTTGAAGGGGGCTTCCTCTTCCCCTCACCTTCTTGGAGTAGGCAGATCTTGGATATTGGTCTTTCTATAATATTGCTTCTTGTCTTCAGGTGTACTACACCTAGTAACCCCTTGGAATCAGGCTTGGTCTCAACAACCTTTCCGAGTATCCAGGCACTACGTGGTGCCGTGGGCTTCATGACCAGAACCACATCTCCTTCGCGGAAGCTGCGTTTTCACTTTACCCCACTTTTGTCTTTCCTACAAGAGTCGCAAGAGTACTCCTGTGTCCATCTCTTCCAAAACAATGTCGTTTACAAAAAAATTAACTTCCCAGAGGGTAGGACAAGATTTGACTTTAACAGTAAAATGTGATTTGGGGTGAGAGCTTCTAGATCCAGGGGGTCGTTGATTACCGTGGTGATTGGGTGGCTGTTTAGAAAAGCCTCTACTTCACACAGCACGGTGTGCTCCTCATCTAGGCTCTGTTGTTTCAGGACAGAATGGAGCACCTGGCGAATCATCCCAATGACCCTTTCCTAACCTCCTCCATGTTGGGACGCCCCCCGGGCGGGAATTGAAACTCCATCGTATTCCTTCCTGAAGTAGAGCATCTTGCCTTGGTTTAAAGCAGATAGAGCTTCTCTGAGTTCTCTCTCAGAACCAATGAAGTTAGTCCCATTATCAGATCGTACGTGTTGTACTTGTCCTCTTCTGCACATAAATCTTCTTATGGGGTTGATACGCAAATCCGTGTCAAGAGAGTAAGCAATTTCAATGTGTATTGCTCCACTAGACATACATGTAAAGATCCCTCCATCTCTTTTCACATTTCCTCTTTCTTTTCTGATTTCTAGAGGACCAAAGTAATCCACACCTACATTGGTAAATGGTGGGATGTCTGGCACGATCCTTTCAAGTGGCAAATCTGCCATCTTCTGCTCACCAACCTGGCCTCTTCGCCTTCTGCACACAACACACTCTGAGATGATCTTCCTTGCCGCAGAGTTTGAATTGGTGATCCAAGACCTTTGACGTAGAAGTGGTTCCTTCCACCGTGTCTTGTTTGTTGATGTATGTGGCGGAGGATAAGTGTAGATATGTGAAGGTCTTTGGAGAGAATGACAGGGTGCTTGACTTCATTCGTCAAAGGTATTGGATCACCAATATCTTTTAATCACTAAAAGATAATTACTACCCGGTAATTATCAAAATCCAGAAAAGAGAAGTTAAATTCTACAACCACCTTAAAAGTTCCATAACAAAGCCATCAGCTACAGAGAAATGAACCTGGAGAAGAGTCCCTAAGCGAGCTGGTCCTGGGGCTCTGTTCACAAACACACCCTACAGAGCCCCAGGACAACAGCACAATTAGACCCAACCTAATCATGAGAAAACAAAAAGATAATTTCTTGACACTTTGGAAAGAATTAACAAAAAAACTGACCAAACTAGAATGCTATTTGGCCCTAAACAGAGAGTACACAGTGGCAGAATACCTGACGACTGCGACTGACCCACAATTAAGGAAAGCTTTGACTATGTACAGACTCAGTGAGCAAAGCCTTGCTATTGAGAAATCCTGCCGTAGGGAGACCTGGCTCTCAAGAGAAGACAGGCTATGTGCACACCGCCCACAAAATGAGGTGGAAACTGAGCTGCACTTCCTAACCTCCTGCCCAATGTATGACCATATTAGAGACCCATATTTCCCTCAGATTGCACAGACCCACAACTAAAAACAAATCCAATTTTGATAAACTCCCATATTTACTGGGTGAAATACCACAGTGTGCCATCACAGCAGCAAGATGTGTGACCTGTTGCCACAAGAAAAGGGCAACCAGTGAAGAACAAACACCATTGTAAATACAACCATATTTATATTTATATTTATTTATCCCTTTTGTACTTTAACTATTTGCACATCATTACAACACTGTATATAGACATAATACGACATTCAAAATGTCTTTATTCTTTTGGAACTTTTTTGAGTCTAATGTTTACTGTTCATTTGTTATTGTTTATTTAACTTTTGTTTATTATCGATTTCACTTGCTTTGGCGATGTAAACATATGTTTCCCATGCCAATAAAGCCCCTTGATTTGAATTAAATGCAGGAGAGAGAGAGAGAGAGAGAGAGAGAGAGAGAGAGAGAGAGAGAGAGGAAAAGAGAGAGAGAGAGAGAGAGAGAGGGGGAAAGAGAGAGAGAGAGAGAGGGGAAAAGAGAGAGAGAGACAGAGAGAGAGAGAGAGAGAGAGAGACAGAGAGAGAGACAGAGACAGAGACAGAGAGAGAGAGAGAGAGAGAGAGAGACAGAGAGAGAGACAGAGACAGACAGAGAGAGAGAGAGAGAGAGAGAGAGAGAGAGGAAAAGAGAGAGAGAGAGAGAGAGAGAGAGGAAAAGAGAGAGAGAGAGAGAGAGAGAGAGGGGGAAAGAGAGAGAGAGAGTGGGGGAACAAGCTTCAAGAACACTGTGTAATCATGTACAGGCTTTCTTCTACATACAGCATTGTCTGTGCTGTGTGTTTGTTTGTGGGGGGGGGGGGGTGTTACCTTGACGGTGACATATCCATGAGAAACTTCTTCTGGGTTGCAAGAGGCTGGGTAGCTTTCCCCTGTTACAACCTGGACAACACAACACAACACAACACAACACACACACACACCAAATCAAATCAGGGGATTGGAATGATGCAGCTGGCGAGTGTATCGGGGTGTCTGTGATAACAAATCTGACAGCTGAATACTGCAAATCTGCTAAATAATCGTCACCTACTCACAGACATTTTTACCGACAACAAAAGTTCCAACACGTTGGTGTGTGTGTGTGTTACCTGCACTCCAGTGAAGGTCTCTACTTGTTTCAGAGCTTCAGGCAGGTCTTTCACCAAAACAGCTGTCATCCCTAATGCCTCTGCTGCTCCCACCCCCTTCTCATCATCAGCCAACCACAGAGCCTGAAATACAGACTGACAGGTCAGCTGTCCACTTATAACACCAAAATGGTCTAGGGTTAGTTTGAAAAAGGAGAGGCGAGGAGGGAGGGATAGAGGAAGAAGAAGAAAAGGAGGAAAAGGAGGGGGAGGAGAAGAGAGAAGGAGAGAACGGGGAGAAGAGAGGAGAGAAGGGGGAGGAGAGAACGGGGAGAAGAGAGGAGAGAAGGAGGAGGAGAGAAGAGGGAGGAGAGAGGAGAGAAGGAGGAGGAGAGAACGGGGAGAAGAGAGGAGAGAAGAGGGAGGAGAAGAGAGGAGAGAAGAGGGAGGAGAGAGGAGAGAAGAGGGAGGAGAGAAGAGGGAGGAGAGAAGAGGGAGGAGAAGAGAGGAGAGAAGAGGGAGGAGAGAAGAGGGAGGAGAAGAGAGGAGAGAAGGGGGAGGAGAGAAGAGGGAGAAGAGAGGAGAGAAGAGGGAGGAGAGAAGAGGGAGGAGAGAGGAGAGAAGGGGGAGGAGAGAAGAGGGAGGAGAGAAGAGGGAGGAGACGAGGAGAGAGAAGGAGGAGGAGAGAACGGGGAGAAGAGAGGAGAGAAGAGGGAGGAGAGAAGAGGGAGGAGAGAGGAGAGAAGGGGGAGGAGAGAAGGGGGAGGAGAGAAGAGGGAGGAGAGAGGAGAGAGAAGGGGGAGGAGAGAACGGGGAGAAGAGAGGAGAGAAGGAGGAGGAGAGAACGGGGAGAAGAGAGGAGAGAAGGGGGAGGAGAGAACGGGGAGAAGAGAGGAGAGAAGGAGGAGGAGAGAACTGGGAGAAGAGAGGAGAGAAGGGGGAGGAGAGAAGAGGGAGGAGAAGAGAGGAGAGAAGGGGGAGGAGAGAAGAGGGAGGAGAAGAGAGGAGAGAAGGGGGAGGAGAGAAGAGGGAGAAGAGAGGAGAGAAGGAGGAGGAGAGAACGGGGAGAAGAGAAGAGAGAAGGAGGAGGAGAGAACGGGGAGAAGAGAGGAGAGAAGGGGGAGGAGAGAAGAGGGAGAAGAGAGGAGAGAAGGAGGAGGAGAGAACGGGGAGAAGAGAAGAGAGAAGGAGGAGGAGAGAACGGGGAGAAGAGAGGAGAGAAGGAGGAGGAGAGAACGGGGAGAAGAGAGGAGAGAAGGGGAAGGAGAGAAGAGGGAGAAGAGAGGAGAGAAGGGGGAGGAGAGAACTGGGAGAAGAGAGGAGAGAAGGGGGAGGAGAGAACTGGGAGAAGAGAGGAGAGAAGGGGGAGGAGAGAACTGGGAGAAGAGAGGAGAGAAGGGGGAGGAGAGAACTGGGAGAAGAGAGGAGAGAAGGGGGAGGAGAGAACTGGGAGAAGAGAGGAGAGAAGGGGGAGGAGAGAAGGGGGAGGAGAGAATAGAAGATAGAAGAGAGAAGGAGGAGGAGAGAAAGGAGAGGAGAGAAGAGAGAAGGAGGAGGAGAGAACGGGGAGAAGAGAGGAGAGAAGGGGGAGGAGAGAAGAGGGAGGAGAAGAGAGGAGAGAATGGGGGAGGAGAGAAGAGGGAGAAGAGAGGAGAGAAGGGGAGGAGAGAACTGGGAGAAGAGAAGAGAGAAGGAGGAGGAGAGAACGGGAAGAAGAGAAGAGAGAAGGAGGAGGAGAGAACGGGGAGAAGAGAGGAGAGAAGGGGGAGGAGAGAAGAGGGAGGAGAAGAGAGGAGAGAAGGGGGAGGAGAGAAGAGGGAGAAGAGAGGAGAGAAGGGGGAGGAGAGAACTGGGAGAAGAGAGGAGAGAAGGGGGAGGAGAGAACTGGGAGAAGAGAGGAGAGAAGGGGGAGGAGAGAACTGGGAGAAGAGAGGAGAGAAGGGGGAGGAGAGAACTGGGAGAAGAGAGGAGAGAAGGGGGAGGAGAGAACTGGGAGAAGAGAGGAGAGAAGGGGGAGGAGAGAAGGGGGAGGAGAGAATAGAAGATAGAAGAGAGAAGGAGGAGGAGAGAAAGGAGAGGAGAGACAAGAGAAGAGGGGAGGAGAGAAGAGGGGGGAGAGAAGAGAAGAGGGGGAGGAGAGAAGAGGGCGGAGAGAAGAGGGAGGAGAGAAGAGGGGAGGAGAGAAGAGAAGAGGGGGAGGAGAGAAGAGGGGGGAGAGAAGAGGGAGGAGAGAAGAGAAGAGAGAAGGAGGAGGAGAGAAGGGAGAAGGATAGATAGATAGAGGGAGGAAGAGAGATGGAGTAGCTGAGAGCGACTCAACACAGGAAGGTCAGATGGGGTTTCTCAGGTCGTGTGCAGACAGAGTTGTGTAAAGGAAGGGGTGTGGATGGTGTTAGGAATGTAAGCACTGTAACAGCTACTACGACAGACGATTTCATGTTTTCCATGGGAGCTCCGAGCAGTGACTCCAAGACATTGATGTCAGGAGTTGTTGCTAATTTGATGACATTTACATATTAAGATAATGTGTGTGCACACATGTAATTTACTGTCTTCTATGGTAATGTCTATTCCATGGTAATGTCTCTTCTATGGTAATGTCTCTTCTATGGTAATGTCTCTTCTATGGTAATGTCTATTCCATGGTAATGTCTCTTCTATGGTAATGTCTCTTCTATGGTAATGTCTCTTCTATGGTAATGTCTCTTCTATGGTAATGTATATTCTATGGTAATGTATATTCTATGGTAATGTCTCTACTACCTCTCTTCTATGTCTCTTCCATGGTAATGTCTATTCTATGGTAATGTCTATTCCATGGTAATGTCTATTCTATGGTAATGTCTATTCTATGGTATTGTGTGTTCTATGTCTCTTCTATGGTAATGTCTCTTCTATGTCTCTTCTATGGTATTGTGTATTCTATGGTAATGTCTTTTCTATGGTAATGTCTCTTCTATGGTAACATCTCTTGCATGGTAATGTCTGTTCTTTGTCTCTTCTATGGTAATGTCTTTTCTATGTCTCTTCTACGGAAATGTATTGTCTATGTCTCTTCTATGGTAATGTATATTCTGTCTATTCTATGGTAATGTCTCTTCTATGGTAATGTATTTTCTATGGTATTGTGTCTTCTATGGTAATGTCTGTTCTATGGTAATGTCTCTTCTATGGTAATGTCTATTTCCATGGTAATATCTCTTCTATGGCGCTTCTATGGTAATGTCTCTTCTATGTCTCTTCTATGGTAATGTCTCTTCTATGTCTATTCTATGGTAATGTCGCTTCTATGGTAATGTCTCTTCTATGGTAATGTCTATTCTATGGTAATGTCTCTTCTATGGTAATGTCTCTTCTATGTCTATTCTATGGTAATGTCTCTTCTATGGTAATGTCTCTTCTATGTCTCTTCTATGGTAATGTCTCTTCTATGGTAAATTCCCTTCTATGTCTCTTCTATGGTAATGTCTCTTCTATGGTAATGTCTCTTCTATGGTAATGTCTCTTCTATGGTAATATTTATTCTATGGTAATGTCTCTTCTATGGTAATAGCCTTCTATGGTAATGTCTCTTCTATGGTAATATTTATTCTATGGTAATGTCTCTTCTATGGTAATGTCTCTTCTATGGTAATGCCTCTTCTATGTCTCTTCTATGGTAATGGCTCTTCTATGGTAATGTCTCTTCTATGTCTCTTCTATGGTAATGTCTCTTCTATGGCTCTTCTATGGTAATGTCTCTTCTATGGTAATGTCTCTTCTATGGTAATGTCTCTTCAATGTCTCTTCTATGGTAATGTCTCTTCTATGTCTCTTCTATGGTAATGTCTATTCTATGGTAATGTCTCTTCTATGGTAATGTCTCTTCTATGTCCGCTCTATGGTAATGTATCTTCTATGGTAATGTCTCTTCTATGTCTCTTCTATGGTAATGTCTCTTCTATGTCTCTTCTATGGTAATATCTCTTCTATAGTAATGTCTCTTCTATGGTAATGTATCTTCTATGGCAATAGCCTTCTATGGTAATGTCTCTTCCATGGTAATGTATCTTCTCTGGTAATGTGTCTTCATTTGAAATTTGCCTTCCAAGGACATTCTTGCATTCTTGCTTCTCACAAGCGAGAAGTGATGACAAGTCAGATTGTGTGTGTGTGTGTGTGTGTGTGTGTGTGTGTGTGTGTGTGTGTGTGTGTGTGTGTGTGCACCTGTTTCGGAGGCACTCCCAGCTGTTTGAGAGCGGAGATGAACAGGTCGGCCTCTGGGACCCTGAGGCCGGTACGACAGGACTGAAGCACCACATCAAAATGGCCGCCCAGCAGAGAGAGGAGACGTCCAGAGCTATCTCCACACCCACTGTCATCCACCCACTGGTTGGCCAACACACCTGTCAATAACCCTGACAGACAACACAAGGACGCGGAACTAGGCATGTGACCTTAGAGTGTACAAGGTGTGTGTCAGATGTGCGTGTGTGTGGGTGTGTGTGTTACCTTGTCTGCGGAGCGTAGCTACGGTCTGCAGAATGTGTTTGTTGACGGTGGTTGAGTCTCTGAGTTCCTCCAACAGGCTCTTAACAGAGAACCCAGCAGGAAGACTGACCTTCTGATCTGATGCTGCACTCACACACTCTGCATCAAGCTCTGGGATCATCTACACACACACACACACACACACACACACACACACACACTGACGTGTCATCACAAGGTGATGCAATCATTTCCATGGAAGACACATTTCAATAGAAGACACATTTCAATAGAAGACACATTTCAATAGAAGACACATTTCAATAGAAGACACATTTCAATAGAAGACACATTTCAACAGAAGACACATTTCAATAGAAGACACATTTCAATAGAAGACACATTTCAATAGAAGACACATTTCAACAGAAGACACATTTCAATAGAAGACACATTTCAATAGAAGACACATTTCAATAGAAGACACATTTCAACAGAAGACACATTTCAATAGAAGACACATTCAAATAGAAGACACATTTCAATAGAAGACACATTTCAATAGAAGACACATTTCAATAGAAGACACATTTCAATAGAAGACACATTTCAATAGAAGACACATTTCAATAGAAGACACATTTCAATAGAAGACACATTTCAATAGAAGACACATTTCAATAGAAGACACATTCAAATAGAAGACACATTTCAATAGAAGACACATTTCAATAGAAGACACATTTCAACAGAAGACACATTTCAATAGAAGACACATTTCAATAGAAGACACATTTCAATAGAAGACACATTTCAATAGAAGACACATTTCAATAGAAGACACATTTCAATAGAAGACACATTTCAACAGAAGACACATTTCAATAGAAGACACATTTCAATAGAAGACACATTTCAACAGAAGACACATTTCAATAGAAGACACATTCAAATAGAAGACACATTTCAATAGAAGACACATTCAAATAGAAGACACATTTCAATAGAAGACACATTCAAATAGAAGACACATTTCAACAGAAGACACATTTCAATAGAAGACACATTTCAATAGAAGACACATTTCAATAGAAGACACATTTCAACAGAAGACACATTCAAATAGAAGACACATTTCAATAGAAGACACATTTCAATAGAAGACACATTTCAATAGAAGACACATTTCAATAGAAGACACATTTCAATAGAAGACACATTTCAATAGAAGACACATTTCAATAGAAGACACATTTCAATAGAAGACACATTTCAATAGAAGACACATTTCAATAGAAGACACATTTCAATAGAAGACACATTTCAATAGAAGACACATTCAAATAGAAGACACATTTCAATAGAAGACACATTTCAATAGAAGACACATTTCAACAGAAGACACATTTCAATAGAAGACACATTTCAATAGAAGACACATTTCAATAGAAGACACATTTCAATAGAAGACACATTTCAATAGAAGACACATTTCAATAGAAGACACATTTCAACAGAAGACACATTTCAATAGAAGACACATTTCAATAGAAGACACATTTCAACAGAAGACACATTTCAACAGAAGACACATTTCAATAGAAGACACATTCAAATAGAAGACACATTTCAATAGAAGACACATTTCAATAGAAGACACATTTCAATAGAAGACACATTCAAATAGAAGACACATTTCAATAGAAGACACATTTCAACAGAAGACACATTTCAATAGAAGACACATTCAAATAGAAGACACATTTCAATAGAAGACACATTTCAATAGAAGACACATTCAAATAGAAGACACATTCAAATAGAAGACACATTTCAATAGAAGACACATTTCAATAGAAGACACATTCAAATAGAAGACACATTTCAATAGAAGACACATTTCAATAGAAGACACATTGAAATAGAAGACACATTTCAATAGAAGACACATTTCAATAGAAGACACATTAAAATAGAAGACACATTCAAATAGAAGACACATTTCAATAGAAGACACATGTCAACAGAAGACACATTCAAATAGAAGACACATTCAAATAGAAGACACATTTCAATAGAAGACACCTTTCAATAGAAGACACATTTCAATAGAAGACACATTTCAATAGAAGACACATTTCAATAGAAGACACATTTCAATAGAAGACACATTTCAATAGAAGACACATTCAAATAGAAGACACATTCAAATAGAAGACACATTCAAATAGAAGACACATTTCAATAGAAGACACATTTCAATAGAAGACACATTCAAATAGAAGACACATTCAAATAGAAGACACATTTCAATAGAAGACACATTTCAATAGAAGACACATTTCAATAGAAGACACATTTCAATAGAAGACACATTCAAATAGAAGACACATTTCAATAGAAGACACATTTCAACAGAAGACACATTTCAATAGAAGACACATTTCAATAGAAGACACATTTCAATAGAAGACACATTCAAATAGAAGACACATTCAAATAGAAGACACATTTCAATAGAAGACACATTCAAATAGAAGACACATTTCAACAGAAGACACATTTCAATAGAAGACACATTTCAATAGAAGACACATTTCAATAGAAGACACATTCAAATAGAAGACACATTTCAATAGAAGACACATTTCAATAGAAGACACATTAAAATAGAAGACACATTCAAATAGAAGACACATTTCAATAGAAGACACATTTCAACAGAAGACACATTCAAATAGAAGACACATTCAAATAGAAGACACATTTCAATAGAAGACACATTTCAATAGAAGACACATTCAAATAGAAGACACATTTCAATAGAAGACACATTTCAATAGAAGACACATTCAAATAGAAGACACATTTCAATAGAAGACACCTTTCAATAGAAGACACATTTCAATAGAAGACACATTTCAATAGAAGACACATTTCAATAGAAGACACATTTCAATAGAAGACACATTTCAATAGAAGACACATTTCAATAGAAGACACATTTCAATAGAAGACACATTTCAATAGAAGACACATTCAAATAGAAGACACATTCAAATAGAAGACACATTTCAATAGAAGACACATTTCAATAGAAGACACATTTCAATAGAAGACACATTCAAATAGAAGACACATTCAAATAGAAGACACATTTCAACAGAAGACACATTTCAATAGAAGACACATTTCAATAGAAGACACATTCAAATAGAAGACACATTCAAATAGAAGACACATTTCAATAGAAGACACATTTCAATAGAAGACACATTCAAATAGAAGACACATTTCAAT
This sequence comes from Oncorhynchus mykiss, assembly GCF_057628025.1. Taxonomy (NCBI): domain Eukaryota; kingdom Metazoa; phylum Chordata; class Actinopteri; order Salmoniformes; family Salmonidae; genus Oncorhynchus; species Oncorhynchus mykiss. The sequence continues at coordinate 69,381,272 of NC_143040.1, forward strand.
AGAAGACACATTTCAATAGAAGACACATTTCAATAGAAGACACATTTCAATAGAAGACACATTTCAACAGAAGACACATTTCAATAGAAGACACATTCAAATAGAAGACACATTTCAATAGAAGACACATTTCAATAGAAGACACATTCAAATAGAAGACACATTTCAACAGAAGACACATTCAAATAGAAGACACATTTCAATAGAAGACACATTTCAATAGAAGACACATTTCAATAGAAGACACATTCAAATAGAAGACACATTTCAATAGAAGACACATTTCAACAGAAGACACATTTCAACAGAAGACACATTTCAATAGAAGACACATTCAAATAGAAGACACATTTCAATAGAAGACACATTCAAATAGAAGACACATTTCAACAGAAGACACATTTCAATAGAAGACACATTTCAATAGAAGACACATTCAAATAGAAGACACATTTCAATAGAAGACACATTTCAACAGAAGACACATTTCAATAGAAGACACATTCAAATAGAAGACACATTTCAATAGAAGACACATTCAAATAGAAGACACATTTCAATAGAAGACACATTTCAATAGAAGACACATTTCAATAGAAGACACATTCAAATAGAAGACACATTTCAATAGAAGACACATTTCAATAGAAGACACATTAAAATAGAAGACACATTCAAATAGAAGACACATTTCAATAGAAGACACATTTCAATAGAAGACACATTTCAATAGAAGACACATTAAAATAGAAGACACATTCAAATAGAAGACACATTTCAATAGAAGACACATTTCAATAGAAGACACATTCAAATAGAAGACACATTTCAATAGAAGACACATTCAAATAGAAGACACATTTCAATAGAAGACACATTTCAATAGAAGACACATTTCAATAGAAGACACATTCAAATAGAAGACACATTTCAATAGAAGACACATTTCAATAGAAGACACATTCAAACAGAAGACACATTTCAACAGAAGACACATTTCAATAGAAGACACATTTCAATAGAAGACACATTTCAATAGAAGACACATTTCAATAGAAGACACATTTCAATAGAAGACACATTCAAATAGAAGACACATTCAAATAGAAGACACATTTCAATAGAAGACACATTTCAATAGAAGACACATTTCAATAGAAGACACATTTCAATAGAAGACACATTTCAACAGAAGACACATTTCAATAGAAGACACATTTCAATAGAAGACACATTCAAATAGAAGACACATTCAAATAGAAGACACATTCAAATAGAAGACACATTTCAATAGAAGACACATTTCAATAGAAGACACATTTCAATAGAAGACACATTTCAATAGAAGACACATTTCAATAGAAGACACATTTCAATAGAAGACACATTTCAACAGAAGACACATTTCAATAATCCATTACCATGGATTATAATATAGGCTATATTATTTGTGTTTGTACCAGTTCTAGGGGTCACTGAGGAAACAATGATCAAGATCTTGAACTTTTGGAGTTAACAGCTTGGTAACGGAGTTCTGACCATGTTAGTAGTTTGAACTTGACATTATTTGTCTGTTTAGGCGACCTGTCTCTGTGTGAGTGTGTGCGTGCGTGCGTGCGTGCGTGCGTGCGTGCACGCGCGTGCGTGTGTGTGTATGTGTGTGTGTGTATGTGTGTGCGTCTGTGTGCGTGTGTACGTGCTTGTGTACGTGCGCGTAACTCACCTGAGAGAGGGAGAGTTTGCCCCTCTCTGCACGTTGCATGGCGCTGTTCTCGTTTGTCACCAGCTTCTCCAGAAAACCACTAAACCAGAACATAAGCATACATTCAGACAGCACAAACATATTGCACAATCTAATCTGTCTGTCACTGGCATAGCGCGTCATATGCTATGATTTAAATATATATATATATATTATTACAGCAAATTAGCTTTAAAACCACAACAACAACAAAAATCTTAGACTGAATGGCAAAATGTGTAGAATAGCAGGACATTTGCTCAAGGATTCTTGAAAGTCGGGAGAATCCTTGTCCGGCGGGGATATTATTTTGTTGCATTATTTGAGATTAAAATGTACATTTAGGGGAATTTTACAAGGGAAAATATTAGATGTTACATGGAAATGCCCTTGTCCAAAGAATCTCAATTTCAAACTCTCCAAAAAAAAAAAAGTGTTTAAAATATAAAACAAACTGTCAATAAAGGATATTAACCGAAAAATGATGGTATGTAGTTTCCCTCTGTGACTTTAAACAATATTTATCTAAAAAAAAATGTGATTCCTAAAAGATGTGTCTGGAGATTTGGTCAACTCTGTCACATTTGTCTAAAATACTAAATGAATCTGGAAAGAGCATAGTCAGCTATACCATAAGGATTTGAACTCAATTTCGAGTCTTATAGCAAAATGTCTAAATACTTATAAATGTAAATAAGAAACGCAAAAAAAATTATATGTTTTTGCTTTGTCATTAGATGCTATTGTGTGTAGATTGATGATAAAAAATAATAATTGAATACATTTAATAATAAGGCTGTAATGTGGAAAAAAGTCAAGGGGTCTGAGTACTTTGCGAATGCACTGCATTTGCTGTTCTCGACCAAAGAGATAACATTTGCATTATAAAACGTTGTTTCATGTTCGAAATCTTGAAAAATGTGCCAGAAAAATGCTAACAAAATAAACCCTGAAGCATTTAATAGTACTATAAAACAAAACAAATATAAGGTTGGAGTTTTGTGTTACATGTTTGAATAATCTACTGTTAGAATTAAACTATCAAGGCCTTTGGACAATAATTGTAAAAAAATCAACGAGCCTTTGATGGTGTCTGACAGAGTTGACATAAATCCAGTTAGTTGTATTTTATGAATACATTTTTGCGGGGGAGGTTCTTCCTTTACTGTTATCGCTGATAATTTGGTCTATCGAAAATATATATTCCAAATTGGGTTAAATTAAGACAAATATTTGTCTGGGAAAAAATTGAGATTGTCCCATCTTTCAATAATCCCTGAGCGCTAAAACACGCTTATGGCAAAATGTGTAAAATAACACGAATTTATCTACAACAACAAAAAAATGTATCTGTACCCATGGCAATGTGTAATTTATTTATTTATTGGTTGGGGAGGCTAGTTCCGACCTGGCGGGGTCTAAGAAACTGCGCTACACCACTGCTGTCTGTAGAAGTTTAGAGCAATTTTCACATTTATTTTTGTAAAAACTGTATATTTTCTTCCCTTCAGGCCATGTAAAAACCGTTAGCAGATTGATTCGGAACAAGGAAAAAGGGGCCGCAATAAAGGGGCTATCCCCGACAGTCCGCAGAACGTACAGAGACTACCGTAAAACTATCCTTTCAGTTACGACATGCTTGTATAATCAATCAATCAAATTTTATTTATAAAGCCCTTCTTACATCAGCAGATATCTCAAAGTGCTGTACAGAAACCCAGCCTAAAACCCCAAAACAGTAAGTAATGCAGTTGTAGATGCACGGTGGATAGGAAAAACTCCCTAGAAAGGCATTGTTATGTTTCAAGTATGCGTGTACAGTTTTAGTGTCTTCCAGCACTCTGCACGATCTCTCACCCCTGGAAAATATGTATTCCTACCTGGGGAGTTTGTGGGTCTCTTCGAATTTGAGGAAAGCTTCTGCGGGTCTGGGAGAAACCACGACACCCCACAGATTGAACAAAACTGCCTTCTTGCTCGCCATTTCACCGATCTCTCTGTCCGGGGAATCTTTACAGGGCACTGGGTAGAAAAGAGTCAAAGCGAAACTCTGAACTACTGAAAATATTTATGTAGAAAGAAAGTTTTCTGACTTTTCATACGGTTACACAACCCCTCCCATTAAACAAATGGATGCGTTCATCGTAATCGCGCCGCTGAACACTTGAGAAACTGTCTAATATGTCTAATAATCAGCGCAGCGCGACTGTAGTAGTAAGACGGCCTTGAACGCAACCCGTAAAACTTCCCTAAAACGCGTCTACTGACCAGTTTCAATTCAAAACAGGCAAATATCACACTCAAATTCACAGCTCGTTGTATGAGCGCTTATAGATGTTTTGAAACACATTCATGAATGACTTTCTTCCATTCTCTATGTTCATTTATTTATTTTTTACTCGGTTGGGCTTCGACCCCTGACATCGTATAAACACATAATGCGTAGAATTGCAGGAAATTAACTTTAAAACAGCAACATTTTCTTTCCGCCAACAATAGGTGTGTGAACAGTGTGGGCAGCGGTGGAAAAAGTACTAAATTGTCATACTTGAGTATAAGTATATATAAGTATATATAAGTATATTTTAGCAACTGCATTTACTTTTGATTCTTAAGTATATTTATTTAAACCAAATACATTTAGACTTTTTCTCAAGTAGTATTTTACTGGGTGACTTTCACTTTTACTAGAGTCATTTTCTAATTTTAAGGTATCTTTACTTTAAGCAATCCAAAGTAAAAGTATAAATCATTTCAAATTCCTTATATTAAGCAAACCAGAAAATTATTACAATTATAATTGGAAGATAGACAGGGGCTCACTCCAACACTCAGACATCTTTTCCAAATGAAGCATTTGTGTTTAGTGAGTCCACCAGATCAGAGACAGTAGGGATGACCAGGGATGTTCTGTTTAGTGAGTCCTCCAGATCAGAGGCAGGAGGGATGACCAGGGATGTTCTCTGTTTAGTGAGTCCTCCAGATCAGAGGCAGTAGGGATGACCAGGGATGTTCTCTGTTTAGTGAGTCCACCAGATCAGAGGCAGTAGGGGGGACCAGGGATGTTCTCTGTTTAGTGAGTCCTCCAGATCAGAGGCAGTAGGGATGATCAGGGATGTTCTCTGTTTAGTGAGTCCTCCAGATCAGAGGCAGAAGGGATGACCAGGGATGTTCTCTGTTTAGTGAGTCCTCCAGATCAGAGGCAGTAGGGATGACCAGGGATGTTCTCTGTTTAGTGAGTCCTCCAGATCAGAGGCAGTAGGGATGACCAGGGATGTTCTCTGTTTAGTGAGTCCACCAGATCAGAGGCAGTAGGGATGACCAGGGATGTTCTCTGTTTAGTGAGTCCTCCAGATCAGAGGCAGTAAGGATGACTAGGGAGGTTCTCTGTTTAGTGAGTCTTCCAGATCAGAGGCAGAAGGGATGACCAGGGATGTTCTCTGTTTAGTGAGTCCTCCAGATCAGAGGCAGTAGGGATGACCAGGGATGTTCTCTGTTTAGTGAGTCCTCCAGATCAGAGGCAGTAGGGGGGACCAGGGATGTTCTCTGTTTAGTGAGTCCTCCAGATCAGAGGCAGTAGGGATGATCAGGGATGTTCTCTGTTTAGTGAGTCCTCCAGATCAGAGGCAGAAGGGATGACCAGGGATGTTCTCTGTTTAGTGAGTCCTCCAGATCAGAGGCAGTAGGGATGACCAGGGATGTTCTCTGTTTAGTGAGTCCTCCAGATCAGAGGCAGTAGGGATGACCAGGGATGTTCTCTGTTTAGTGAGTCCACCAGATCAGAGGCAGTAGGGATGACCAGGGATGTTCTCTGTTTAGTGAGTCCTCCAGATCAGAGGCAGTAAGGATGACTAGGGAGGTTCTCTGTTTAGTGAGTCTTCCAGATCAGAGGCAGAAGGGATGACCAGGGATGTTCTCTGTTTAGTGAGTCCTCCAGATCAGAGGCAGTAGGGATGACCAGGGATGTTCTCTGTTTAGTGAGTCCACCAGATCAGAGGCAGTAGGGATGACCAGGGATGTTCTCTGTTTAGTGAGTCTGACAGATCAGAGGCAGTAGGGATGACCAGGGATGTTCTGTTTAGTGAGTCCTCCAGATCAGAGGCAGTAGGGATGACCAGGGATGTTCTGTTTAGTGAGTCCTCCAGATCAGAGGCAGTAGGGATGACCAGGGATGTTCTCTGTTTAGTGAGTCCTCCAGATCAGAGGCAGTAGGGATGACCAGGGATGTTCTCTGTTTAGTGAGTCCTCCAGATCAGAGGCAGGAGGGATGACCAGGGATGTTCTGTTTAGTGTGTCCTCCAGATCAGAGGCAGTAGGGATGACCAGGGATGTTCTCTGTTTAGTGAGTCCTCCAGATCAGAGACAGTAGAGACGACCAGGGATGTTCTCTGTTTAGTGAGTCCTCCAGATCAGAGGCAGTAGGGATGACCAGGGATGTTCTGTTTAGTGAGTCCACCAGATCAGAGGCAGTAGGGAGGACCAGGGATGTTCTCTGTTTAGTGCATGAATAGGACCATTTTCCTGTCAAAATGTAATAAGTACTTTTGGGTGTCAGGGAAACCTTGACCTTTATTACCAAGGAAACGTGTGTGACCAGACCTTTATCACCAAGGAAACGTGTGTGACCAGACCTTTATCACCAAGGAAACGTGTGTGACCAGACCTTTATCACCAAGGAAACGTGTGTGACCAGACCTTTATCACCAAGGAAACGTGTGTGACCAGACCTTTATCACCAAGGAAACGTGTGTGACCAGACCTTTATCACCAAGGAAACGTGTGTGACCACACCTTTATCACCAAGGAAACGTGTGTGACCAGACCTTTATCACCAAGGAAACGTGTGTGACCAGACCTTTATCACCAAGGAAACGTGTGTGACCAGACCTTTATCACCAAGGAAACGTGTGTGACCAGACCTTTATCACCAAGGAAACGTGTGTGACCAGACCTTTATCACCAAGGAAACCTGTGCTTCTAGTTCCGACATTGCAATAATGTCTAACAAGTAATTTAAGAATTCCCCAACAACGACCTAATACACACAAATCTAAAGGGGTGAATGAGAATGTGTACATATATGTACACATATATGGATGAGCGATGGCTGAGCGGAAAAGTGCAATATATGGTATAACATGTTTTATTTTTTACAATTTTATTTCACCTTTATTAAACCAGGTAGGCTAGTTGAGAACACCTTTATTAAACCAGGTAGGCTAGTTGAGAACACCTTTATTAAACCAGGTAGGCTAGTTGAGAACACCTTTATTTAACCCGGTAGGCCAGTTGAGAACACCTTTATTAAACCAGGTAGGCCAGTTGAGAACACCTTTATTTAACCAGGTAGGCTAGTTGAGAACAAGTTCTCATTTACAACTGCGACCTGGCCAAGATAAAGCAAAGGAGTTCGACACAAAAACAACAAGACAGAGTTACACATGGAATAAACAAACCTACAGTCAATAACACAATAGAAAAATCTGTATACAGTGTGTGCACTGTATAAAATAAAGTATATACATGTGATACGAGTAATGTAAGATATGTAAACATTATTAAAGTGGCATTATTTAAAGTGGCATTGTTTAAAGTGACTAGTGATCCATTTAAGTGGCCAGTGGTTGCGTCTCTATGTAGGCAGCAGCCTCTCTGAGTCAGTGATTGCTGTTTAGCAGTCTGATGGCCTTGAGATAGAAGCTGTTTTTCAGTCTCTCAGTCCCAGCTTTGATGCACCTGTACTGACCTCGCCTTCTGGATGGTAGCTGGGTGAACAGGCAGTGACTCGGGTGGTTGTTGACCTTGATTCACTTTTTGGCCTTCCTGTGACATCGGGTGCTGTAGGTGTCATGGAGGGCAGGTAGTTTGCCCCCGGTGATGCGTTGAACAGACTGCACCAACATCTGGAGAGCCTTGCGGTTGAGGGCGGAGCAGTTGCCGTACTAGACGGTGAACAGCACGACAGGATGCTCTCAATTTTGCAACTGTAAAAGTTTATCAGGTTTTTGGGTGACAAGCCACATTTCTTCAGCCTCCTGTGTTTGAAGAGGTGCTGTTGCGCTTTCTTCACCACACTGTCTGTGTGGGTGGACCATTTCAGTTTATCTGTGATGGGTACGCCGAGGAAGTTAAAACTTTCCACCTTCTCCACTACTGTCCCATCGAAGTGGATAGGGGGGTGTTCCCTCTGCTGTTTCCTGAAGTTCATAATCATTTCCTTTGTTTTGTTGATGTTGAGTGAGAGGTTGTTTTCCTGACACTACACTCCGAGTGCCCTCACCTCCTCCCTGTAGGCTGTCTCGTTGTTGTTGGTAATCAAGCCCACTACTGTTGTGTCGTACGCAAACTTGATGATTGAGTTGGAGGCGTGCATGGCCACACAGTCATGGGTTAACATGGAGTACAGGAGGGGGCTGAGCACACACTCTTGTGTGGCCCCAGTGTTGAGGATCAGCAAAGTGGATATGTTGTTTCCTACTTTCACCACCTGGGGGCGGCCCGTCAGGAAGTCCAGGACCCAGTTGCACAGGGTGGAGTTGAGACCCAGGTTCTCCAGCTTGATGATGAGCTTGGAGGGTACTATGGTGTTGAATGCTGAGCTGTAGTCAATGAACAGCATTCTTACCTAGGTATTTTGTCCAGATGGGATAGGGCAGTGTGATGGTGATTGCATCGTCTGTGGACCTGTTGGGGTGGTATGTGAACTGAAATGGGTCTAGGGTGACCAGTAAGGTGGAGGTGATATGATCCTTGACAAGTCTCTCAAAGCACTTCATGATGACAGAAATGAGTGCTGCAGGGCGGTAGTCATTTAGTTCAGTTGTCTTTGTCTTCTTGGGTACAGGAACAATGGTATCCATCTTGAAACATGTGGGGACAATAGACTGGGATAGGGAGCGATTAAATATGTCCGTAAACACACCAGCCAGCTGGTCTGCACAAGCTCTGAGGATGCAGCTAGGGATACCGTGTGGGCCAGCAACCTTGCGAGGGTTGACACGTTTAAATATTTTACTCACGTCGGCCACGGAGAAGGAGAGGGGGGGAGAGGGGGGTCCAGTCCTTGTTCGCGGGCCGCGACGGTGGCACTGTATTATCCTCAAAGCGGGCAAAGAAGGTGTTTAGTTTGTCTGGAAGCAAGACGTCGGTGTCCGTGACGTGGCCGGTTTTCTTTTTGTAGTCTGTGGTTTCCTGTAGACCCTGCCACATAGGTCTCGTGTCTGAGCCGTTGAATTGCGACTCCACTTTGTCCCTGTACCGGCATTTCGCTTGATTGATTGCCTTGCGGAGGGAATAGCTACACTGTTTATATTCAGCCATATTCCCAGACCTCTTTCCATGGTTAAATGTGGTGGTTTGTGCTTTCAGTTTTGCGCGAATGCTGCCATCCATCCACGGTTTCTGATTAGGGTAGGTTTTAATAGTCACAGTGGGTATAACATCTCCAATGCACTTCTTTATAAACACACTCACCGAGTCAGCGTATAGGTCAATGTTGTTCTCTGAGGCTGACCGAAACATAATCCAGTCCACGTGTTCAAAACAATCTTGAAGCGTGGCTTCCGATTGGTCAGACCAACGTTGAATAGTCATGTCACTGGTACATCCTGTTTGAGTTTCTGCCTATAAGACGGTAGAAGCAAGATGGCGTCGTGGTCGGATTTTCCGAAGGGAGGGAGGCGGAGGGCTTTGTATGCATTGCGGAAGTTAAAGTGGCAGTGATCGAGTGTATTAACCCAGCGCGTATTGCAATCAATATGCTGATAGAATTTAGGTTGCCTTGTTCTCAAATTTGCTTAGTTAAAATTCCCAGCTTCAATAAATGCAGCCTCAGGATATATGGTTTCCAGTTTACATAGAGTCCAGTGAAGTTTCCTGAAGGCCATCGTGGTGTCTGCTTGAGGGGGAATGTACACAGCTGTGACTATAACTGACGAGAATTCTCTTGGTAGGTAAAGTGGATTTGTGTACATGTATAAAATGTATAAAAACCTGTTTCCGCTTGTTATTGAGGGGTATTGTGGGTAGATTGCTGAGATTTGTATTTTGTTGAATCCATTTTAGAATAAGGCTGTATCTGTTAAGGGAATTTTTACCTATAATTACTAATTATGTATACATTTCAATAAGGCCTGACTAATCAGAATACTATTATGTTACTGTACATGTATGAATTTTCTTTCTTGATCCCAGTACTGAATATAATGTAGTGAATGTGGTCAAGAGTTTAGAACAATGACGGTCTGTTCCTTGGTACAAAGGAATTAATTATATCTCCAGACTGACTAGAACGCTTATCTACACTGGTTGACCTTGGCTGTAGGCGAGGAGGGAAGGCTTGAGAGCTATAGAGCCTTTCTACCAGTGTCAAGAAGAGACGGAACATTTAGAAAATGCTGACGTCATTTTCAGTTTATAACCGGTGGTAAAATGGGTAAGTACTCAGTACTCTCTTGAATAAAGGCTGTTACTTGACTTTAAGACCGGGGCTCTGTCCGTTCCTATAAAATAAGGGTCTTACAAATTCTTATGAATTGACAGAGTGTTTAATTTTAATTGGGAATTAAAACAGAGGAATTAAATTCCTTCAACAGTATCGTAGCCAGATGTGGACAACGTCACAGGTCTGAATACTTTCCAAGGGCACTGTACATATATTGAGTGTACAAAACATTAGGAACACCCATCCTTTCCATACCATAGACAAACCAGGTGAATCTTATGATCCCTTATTGATGTCACCTATTAAATTCACTTCAATCAGTGTAGAATGAAGGGGAGGAGACGAGGTTAAAGAATGATTTTTAGACTTGAGACATGGATTGAGTATGTGTGCCATTCAGAGGGTGAATGGGCAAGACAAAATATTAAAGTGCCTTTGAATGGGGTATGGTAGTAGGTGCCAGGTGCACCGGTTTAAAAGTGTCAAGAACTGCAACTCTTCTGGGTTTTTCACGCTCAACATGAGAGAGGGAGGGAGGGAGAGGGAGGTCATGAGCAGATGAGCTCCCACATTTTTCAGCATGTTTTAAAAAAAAATAGATAGATTTAGAGTGAGACAAACTTAGATTTTTTTGTCAGGGACATATACAGGATGCTGCCCTAAACAACATAACATTCACTCCAAATCAAAACTCTCAAACCTACAACCTGATTTTTGGATGGAATTACCTGAAATGCTTCCTACACCTAAGGATTATTATTCCCAAACTATACAGCAAATGCTCTGGGAAACAAACGGAAACCTGAAAACACTGTCCATCCTGGAACTGAGACTGAAAGCTACCAAGCTTGCTAGGGCAAAGAGATACAACTCATATATATATTTATATAATAAAACTTTTTTTTTAACCTTTATTTAACTAGGCAAGTCAGTTAAGAACAAATTCTTATTTTCAATGACGGCCTAGTGGGTTAAATGCCTGTTCAGGGGCAGAACGACAGATTTGTACCTTGTCAACTCGGGGGTTTGAACTTGCAACCTTCCGGTTACTAGTCCAACGCTCTAAGTGAGAGGTGTCGAAGCCTTTGAGCACAACAAATGGCAGGCTACCCCACCCAGACTACCCCACCCAGGCTACCCCACCCAGACTACCCCACCCAGACTACCCCACTCAGGCTACCCCACCCAGACTACCCCACCCAGGCTACCCCACCCAGACTACCCCACCCAGGCTACCCCACCCAGGCTACCCCACCCAGACTACCCCACCCAGACCCAGAGGCCTTGAAGCCCCCTTTTGCTGTTCAGAGACCATCTACTGGCATTTTCTACAAGACACATTCCTCCAGAAATCAAAGCTTCTCCCAAGTGGGTGTGACACCTTCTCCCAAGTGGGTGTGACACCTTCTCCCAAGTGGGTGTGACACCTTCTCCCAAGTGGGTGTGACACCTTCTCCCACTGCCTGCTGCACTGCTTCTTGGATTCCACCCGGCGATCTGTTCACCGTCTGCCCTGGTTGTCCCTCTTCCTCTCTCCCAAGCTTTCGCTTGCCTCCAGCACACAGGCACTGTTGGGGCGAGTGACTCTGAACTTACAATGGCTAGCCCAAATTTGTTATATAACAACAACAAACATATTGTGCATTTTTCTATATCACAAATTGCCTCATGACTCCTGCATGCTTTGTTGACTATGAACTTTCTTTACCCAGTCGTAGGACAGACTGTTTGTTCCCACACTCGGAACTCTGACTCTCTATTGGTTACTCAGATTCTTGGCCTCCCATCCTATTGTAACCACCTCTCACTGGCTTTGTATTCATGTTACCTGATGAAGTTGCTGTACGATATGATCTTGTTGCCATCTGATGCACATTCAGCGGTCATAAATCAGCATTGCAGAGCTCTCCTATGTCGTGCCTTGACTACCAAGCCAATCACAGACCTTTTTAACCTGTCTCTTCTCTCTGGGGAGCTTCCCATTGGTTGGAAAGCAGCCACGGGTCATCCTTTATTTAAAGGGGGAGATCAAGCTGATCCTAATTGTTATAAGCCTATTTCTGTTTTGCCCTGTTTATCAAAAGTGTTGGAAAAAAACGTGTCAATAATCAACTGACTGGCTTTCTTGATGTCTGTAGTATTCTCTTGGGTATGCAGTCTGGTTTCCGCTCAGGTTATGGATGTGTCACTGCAACCTTAAAGGTCCTCAATGATGTCACCATTGCCCTTGATAATTAGCAATGTTGTTCTGCTATTTCTATTGACTTGGCCAAAGCTTTTGATACGGTAGACCATTCCATTCTTGTGGGCCGGCTAAGGAGTATTGGTTTCTCTGAGGGGTGTTTGGCCTGGTTTGCTAACTACCTCTCTCAAAGAGTGCAGTGTATAAAGTCAGAAAATCTGCTGTCTCAGCCACTGCCTGTAACCAAGGGAGTACCCCAAGGCCCCCCACGCTCTTCTCAATTTACATCAACAACATAGCTCCGGCAGTTGGAAGCTCTCTCGTCCATTTATATGCAGATGACACAGTCTTATACTCAGCTGGCCCCTGCCTGGATGCTGTGTTAAACGCTCTACAACAAAGCTTTAGTGTCCAACAAGCTTTCTCTGCCCTTAACCTTGTTCTGAACACCTCCAAAACAAAGGTCATGTGGTTTGGTAAGAAGAATGCCCCTCTCCCCACAGGTGTGATTACTACCTCTGAGGGTTTAGAGCTTGAGGTAGTCACCTCATACAAGTACTTGTGAGTATGGCTAGACGGTACACTATCTTTCTCTCAGCACATACCAAAGCTGCAGGCTAAAGTCAAATCGAGACTTAGTTTCCACTATCGGAATTGCTCCTCTTTCACCCTAGCTGGGCAGCAAGTAGCTTAGGGGTTAGAGAGTTGGGCCAGTAACCGAAAGGTTGCTACATCGAATCTCTCGATCTGACAAGGTAAAAATCTGTCGTTCTGCCCCTGAACAAGGCAGTTAACCCACTGTTCCTAGGCCGTCATTGTAAATAAGAATTTGTTCTTAACTGACTTGCCTAGTTACTTAAAGGTAAAATAAAACAGCTGCCAGACTAACCCTGATTCAGATAACCATCCTACCCATGCCAGATTACGGAGACATAATTTATAGGTCGGCAGGTAAGGGTGCTCTCGAGCGGCTAGATGTTCTTTACCATTCGGCCATCAGATTTTCCACCAATGCTCCTTATAGGACACATCGCTGCACTCTATACTCCTCTGTGAACTGGTCATCTCTGTATACCCGTCGCAAGACCCACTGGTTGATGCTTATTTATAAAACCCTTAGGCCTCACTCCCCCCTATCTGAGATATCTACTGCAGCCCTCATCCTCCACATACAACACCTGTTCTGCCAGTCACATTCTGTTAAAGGTCCCCAAAGCACACACATCCCTGGGTCCCTCCTCTTTTCAGTTCGCTGCAGCTAGCGACTGGAACGAGCTGCAACAAACACTCAAACTGGACAGTTTTATCTCCATCTCTTCATTCAAAGACTCAATCATGGACACTCTCACTGACAGTTTGTGTTGTGTTGTTGTCTGTGCCCAAGAATGTTTGTACCATGTTTTGTACTGCTACCATGTTGTTGTCATGTTGTTTTGCTACCATGTTGTTGTCATGTTGTTTTGCTACCATGTTGTTGTCATGTTGTGTTGCTACCATACTGTGTTGTCATGTTGTGTTGCTACCATGTTGTTGTCATGTTGTGTTGCTACCATGTTGTTGTCATGTTGTTTTGCTACCATGTTGTTGTCATGTTGTTTTGCTACCATGTTGTTGTCATGTTGTGTTGCTACCATGTTGTTGTCATGTTGTTGTCATGTTATGTTGCTACCATGTTGTTGTCATGTTGTGTTGCTACCATGTTGTTGTCATGTTGTGTTGCTACCATGTTGTTGTCATGTTGTGTTGCTACCATGTTGTTGTCATGTTGTGTTGCTACCATGTTGTTGTCATGTTGTTGTCATGTTATGTTGCTACCATGTTGTTGTCATGTTGTGTTGCTACCATGTTGTTGTCATGTTGTTTTGCTACCATGTTGTTGTCATGTTGTGTTGCTACCATGTTGTTGTCATGTTTTGTGCTGCTACCATGTTGTTGTCATGTTGTGTTGCTACCATGTTGTTGTCATGTTTTGTGCTGCTACCATGTTGTTGTCATGTTTTGTGCTGCTACCATGTTGTTGTCATGTTGTTTTGCTACCATGTTGTTGTCATGTTGTTTTGCTACCATGTTGTTGTCATGTTGTGTTGCTACCATGTTGTTGTCATGTTTTGTGCTGCTACCATGTTGTTGTCATGTTGTGTTGCTACCATGTTGTTGTCATGTTTTGTGCTGCTACCATGTTGTTGTCATGTTGTGTTGCTACCATGTTGTTGTCATGTTGTTTTGCTACCATGTTGTTGTCATGTTTTGTGCTGCTACCATGTTGTTGTCATGTTTTGTGCTGCTACCATGTTGTTGTCATGTTGTGTTGCTACCATGTTGTTGTCATGTTTTGTGCTGCTACCATGTTGTTGTCATGTTTTGTGCTGCTACCATGTTGTTGTCATGTTGTTTTGCTACCATGTTGTTGTCATGTTGTTTTGCTACCATGTTGTTGTCATGTTGTTTTGCTACCATGTTGTTGTCATGTTGTGTTGCTACCATGCTGTGTTGTCATGTGTTGCTGCCTTACTATGTTGTTGTCTTAGGTCTCTCTTGATGTAGTGTTGTCTCTCTCGTTTCGGATGTGTGTTTTGGGTGTTTGTCCTATTTTTGTATTTATTAACATTTTTATTTTTAATCCCAGCCCCCGTCCCCGCAGGAGGCCTTTTGTCTTCTGGTAGGCCGTCATTGTAAATAAGAATTTGTTCTTAACTGACTTGCATAGTTAAATAAAGGTTAAATAAAAATCAATGTTTCCTGGTTGTATCAAGAATGGTCGATCACACAAAAGACATCCGATTTGACACAACTGTGGGGGAAACATTGGAGTCAACATGGACCAGCATCCCTGTGGAACTCTTTAGACACCTTGTTGAGTCCACATCCCCGACAAATTTAAGCTTTTCTGAGGGCAAAAGGAGGGTGCAACTCAAATATTGGGAGGGTGTTCCTAATGTTTTGTACACTCAGTGTATGTGATTGTATACGAATGTAACACAGGAGGCGGACGGCTCATAATAATGTCTGGAACGGAGCGAATGGAACGGAATCAAACGTATTTGGTATATATATATCCTATTGTGGTTTAACCTTGTTTTCTGGCTTGCTCCTCAAGAAATGCTGGCGGTCAAGATAGAAGCCAAACGTGAGTTGACTTGGGGGTGTGCTTTGATGTGGGTGTGTCCTTGCCACCACCACGACACACCCATCTGTCAGAACCTTGCCCACAGCGGTTTCCTCCCCACTCAGTCACAACTAACAAACCTCCTGCAGGTTGAGTTCTATAACTACAGGCAGATGTATGGTGAGATGCCAGATGAAGCTTTGAATAGGTCAATAGCCTACCGAGTAATATAAGAATGCAATTGCTGAATTTATGTAGATATTCTAAACTAAGTGTTTAGCTAACTTTCAAATGGAGTAACAGGTTAATGTAGAACAATCAACCCTTTCCATAATACCATAGAAGCAGTGTTCTGTTAATATAACAATGTACACCTTTCATGTCATTCCCAGCCGATACAGACACTGTGCCTGTCTGTATTTTGTCTGGTGGTAATGGGGTTACCATGGTAACATGTCAGAGTGGTCACACCTTCCTGTCTGGTGGTAATGGGGTTACCATGGTAACATGTCAGAGTGGTCACACCTTCCTGTCTGGTGGTAATGGGGTTACCATGGTAACATGTCATAGTGGTCATAACTTCCCGTGTGGTGTCTCGTATACAACAGGACTTCCCTGATCCTGGTGCAGAATACACAGGGTTCCTCCCTCCCCATGTTGACTGATACCATTCAGTTCAATACAAGTTGTCTTTCTCCATTCAGAGACATCAGTATGAAGTCAGTCTGAAGTTCATCACAGCACGTCTCCATGTCCTGGCTCCATACATGTTTCTATGAACACACACACACACACACACACACACACACACACACACACACACACACACACACACACACACACTGTTCTATTACCAGTGACAGTTAGGATAGGTGATATCTGACAAAAAAGCATATACTATGTTGAAGTTTAAAACGGGTCAGACTAAACCTACCTAATTCTGGTCTCCCCATCGCCGAATGCTGGTCAAGCAAGCATGAGGTGAGACTGGAGGTGAGACTGGAGGTGAGACAGGAGGTGAGACTGGAGGTGAGACAGGAGGTGAGACTGGAGGTGAGACAGGAGGTGAGACTGGAGGTGAGACTGGAGGTGAGACAGGAGGTGAGACAGGAGGTGAGACTGGAGGTGAGACAGGAGGTGTGACAGGAGGGGAGACAGGAGGTGAGACTGGAGGTGAGACAGGAGGAGATGTCAGCACTCCATTGATGGTAGCGTAGATCAGCTTATTCATGGTTCTATAATAGATTGGCAAATACAGCGCTCAGGCTGGTTCCACCAGGCTATAGGTTATAACCACCAGGCTATAGGTTATAACTATCAGGCTATAGGTTATAACCACCAGGCAATAGGTTATAACCACCAGGCTATAGGTTATAACCACCAGGAAATGTTATGAAGAAGAATGATGAAGGTGAATTGGGACAAAACTGCTCCTCGCTGTTCCATGTATACTTTGGACACACTTTTCATCCGGACGTGAAAATACTGCCCCCTATCCTAATGAAGTTAAGGATTCACAGTGTATTAAACAACCAAAGATTTCAAGACTAAAAGTGATGAAAGTCGAGGCAAAAAGTAGTCGTGAAAAAATGAACTTTATCGAGTCCTTGGCCTACATCCTAATCTGACTTTGGTGCAGGTCATGTTGTTCTTCACATTACCGTCTCTGGTATAATCTAAATTTGTTTGTCACATGCACAGGACACAGAAAGTGTAAACGGTACAGTGAAACGGTTACTGGCATAGTGGAGTCTTTTTGTTTAGACTCATAATCCTAACCCATACTACCATGCGTGAATTTGCAGGTTTCTAAAGCTAACCAACTAGATTCAATGTTTTCTAGCTAACATGAGGCTATAACTAGCAATGCAATTTCTCGAGCTCCGACCTGAAGATCACTGATGTCATGATTCGACCTCGTATTTTTCAGAGTTCCCAGTTGTCTACCTAGCGAACAGTAGACTTTAACTTACAATGAAAATGACTTTCTGACTAAATTAGAAACCCATAATATCTGAAAATGTAGCTAGCTAGACTCTTACCAGTATACATGGATGAACGCTTCTCCCTCTCTGTCATGGTTGCCATGGTTACCCTTAGCTAGCTAACATTAGGCTATAAACAAGCCATGCAAACGGCTTTTCTGAGATAAAAAATCATATTCCTACACAGCTCATACACGTAACGTTAGCTAGCTAGGTAACAGTACGCTTTAACTTGCCATGAAAATGACTTTCTGACAAAATTAGAAACGTATACTATCTGAAAATGTAGCTAGACTCTCTTAACAATATACATAGAGGAACGCTTCTCCCTCTCTGTCACAGACGCAATGGTTGCGCTTAGTTTGAAGATATAATCCAGAGACAGGTGTTTTAGACAACAGTATTATGGGGAATGAGAGGGCTACTTACACAGTATTGGGAAGGGATCACAGCAGTGACTGAATTTAGGTTATGAGTTGAGGTGTTCAGAGGCTTGACTTGAGTGCAGGACAGGATTTGACTGTGAAGCCCCCCCCTCTAAAAAATAAAATAACACAACACAGTAAGACAAACGAGCTAAGAATGAGTTCGTCTAAACAAGGAGTAAAATATTTGATGTGTAATAATGTGATTGTGTAAGGGATTGACTCTACATGCAGTAATGAGAGAACATGTATAAGGCTACTACTCACAGTTCTTGGGAGTGTTAGGTTCTGATTTTACATTTTTGTAAATAACTCACGGACGCTAGAAATGCTTAGCCAAGTTTAATTCTTCCCACAGGGTCGATACAGCTGTAGACACAGACATGACTTCCCCTGTGGTAGTATTCATACCCCACTTTGGGTGGACTCTCCTCCTTATCGCTAAACATTGCATCATTCTTGCTAAGCAGGGAACTAAGTGATATGAGCCTTCAATGGTTTCTCCCCTTATCAGTACTGTCACATGCGATTGTTTTCCCTACGCTCAGCCCCTCCCAGCTTCATTATGGCCCCGCCCCCATTATGTCTCTTTAGGAACTAATGTTCCTATACTTCTGAATGTTCCAAGTTGAACCTCCAATCAAACAAGAGGAAACATTCAATGTGTCAGTGGATGAGCGTGGCACATGAGACGTGGCTTCAGTTCATATCAGGAGAGAGTTGACAGTGCTCGTGGAGTGGAGTGGTCATCACCTCTTAAAATCAGGGAACAGGAGGGGACTTAAGCTGGAAATACAAATAGCACATACATTCCACTACAGCTGTACCATCGTAGGCTTCGGAACAACACGTTTCTTCATGAAGTTAAAACACAGGCTGTGCATCTCGCTCACTTTGACACGTGACGGAAGCCCAAGCAAAGTTCATGAATAAAGTCCTGATCATCCACATACCTGATGATAACTGACAACTCTCAAGACTCTCAAGAGTCTTTCCCTTATCTGTTAACCTAATCAGGAAAACTCTGGACCCTATAAGGTAGTAATTAATCAGTTGCAAAAAAATATTTTATACGGGCTATAACAGGACCAGTTTTTCGTAATCAGGTCAAAAAAACAGAAAATTATAATTTTCCTTTACCCAGACACATAGACAACCACTGATAGACAATATAACTCACAGGGGTGGTCAGTTAAGAACAAAATCTTACTTTCAATGACAGCCACTAGGGTTAACTGGCCTAGGAACAGTGGGTTAACTGGTCTAGGAACAGTGGGTTAACTGGCCTAGGAACAGTGGGTTAACTGGCCTAGGAACAGTGGGTTAACTGGCCTAGGAACAGTGGGAACTGCCTTGTTCAGGGGAAGAACTACAGATTTGTACCTTGTCAGCTCGGGGATTTGAACTTGCAACCTTTCGGTTACTAGTCCAACGCTCTAACCACTAGGCTACCCTGCCGGTGGCTTTATTCATGTTTGCATCATGCAGGCCAATGCAACTGTAGGTCTTACAGAACATTTACGCACATCTGTCATCACTATTATGTTGATTGATTAATTCCAGTGAATCATTTTGGATTGAAAACGTACAGGCAGCCTAGCCAGCCCAATTTTGAATATATAAACCAAATTTGATCACATTCACATTTTCTCCTGACACACAAATGGACTATACATAATCCATAATGTTACCCTGACCAAATGGACAGCGCACATAGGCTGTACGCATCTGCTCTTATTTTATTTATTTCACCTTTGTTTAACCAGGTAGGCCAGCTGAGAGAACAAGTTCTCATTTACGACTGCGACCTGGCCAAGATAAAGCAAAGCAGTGCGACACAAACAACAACAACAGAGTTAAACATCAAATCAAATCAAATCCAATGTATTTATATAGCCCTTCGTACATCAGCTGATATCTCAAAGTGCTGTACAGAAATCCAGCCCAAAACCTCAAACAGCAAGCAATGCAGGTGTAGAAGCACGGTGGAGTAAAACAAACATACAGTCAGTCGCCTACAGTTGATCAGATTGACAAATGGTCTTGTTTTCATCCCATACAGCAGATCAGCAATAATGTTATCTAAAGTTGTTAGCTAACGATTAAACCATTTTGAATGAACGGCTAAATGTCGACATTTTACGCTGAGCCCCCCTGGACAAACGTTGAATACTGAAGTCAAACCGTGAGATCTTGTTGAGGACACAGCACCGCAGACAGAGGGGGTTACTTCCATCTCTCTCTCAGTCTCTCAGGAGTTACAGAGTGGTAGGCTGGACTGGAGATCACGAAGGGACAAGGAAATAAGGACTATTTTTACGCGACTTTTCCGTTCACTTGGAACGTTTATAAATATATATATATATATATGTAAAAAATGAAAAAATAAAAAAAGGAATATGGAAGGGAAAAGCGGATACCTCTTATTCACGCGCACCGCAGTGGTTTACGGTTTAATCCTCATCAACCCGGGTAAGTTAATACAGTCTCTCGCTTGTTCGGTGTCTGTGCCCACTGGCGTTGCCAACCTATGTATAGGCGTACCTACCTGGGAAAATAAAAGTGAGAAAGTGAGGCTTTCTATTCGGCAAAAAAAAAAAGCGTTACGCACAACTAAACTGTGCACAAACAGTATAGCATCATAGCCTACATGTTGTTAAACTGAGGATTTATGACTTTTGACTTTTTCAGACTTATCCAATATCCATTGACAATCAAAACTCATAAAATTATTTTATTTTCAAGGATAGTCCGTTTTGAGTATTGTCTATAGATCTTAAAGCCTTTTTTCTGTAGGTGGCAGGTTCAGTTACTCTAAGCTGTTACTGATTATGTGAGACAATCTATCTTCCAGTTAGCCTACTGAAGTGATGTATATTGAATTAATGGTCCAAGGCCAATCATAACTAATAAAGCCTGATGACCTTCAAAAGCGGAGTGGCCCAGCAGAACACTTTACACTCAAATCTCTCTCTCTGTGTCCCCTCTCTCTCTCTCTATCCCCCAACCCCTCTCTCTCTCTGTCCCCCACCTCTCTCTCTCTATCCCCCACCTCTCTCTCTCTCTATCCCCCAATCCCTCTCTCTCTCTGTCCCCCACCTCTCTCTCTCTCTATCCCCCAACCCCTCTCTCTCTCTGTCCCCCACCTCTATCTCTCTGTCCACCACCTCTCTCTCTCTATCCCCCAACCCCTCTCTCTCTCTATCCCCCCTCTCTCTCTCTGTCCCCCACCTCTCTCTCTCTATCCCCCCTCTCTCTCTCTGTCCCCCACCTCTCTCTCTCTCTGTCCCCCACCTCTCTCTCCCTCTATCCCCCAACCCCCCTCTCTCTCTGTCCCCCCCTCTCTCTCTCTCTCTATCCCCCCACCTCTCTCTCTCTGTCCCCCACCTCTCTCTCTCTATCCCCCCACTTCTCTCTCTCTCTATCCCCCCACCTCTCTCTCTCTGTCCCCCACCTCTCTCTCTCTAACCCCCACCTCTCTCTCTCTCTATCCCCCCCTCTCTCTCTCTGTCCCCCACCTCTCTCTCTCTATCCCCCCCTCTCTCTCTGTCCCCCACCTCTCTCTCTCTCTATCCCCCAACCCCTCTCTCTCTCTGTCCCCCACCTCTCTCTCTCTCTATCCCCCAATCCCTCTCTCTCTCTGTCCGCCCACCTCTCTCTCTCTCTATCCCCCAACCCCTCTCTCTCTCTGTCCCCCACCTCTCTCTCCCTGTCCCCCACCTCTCTCTATCCCCCAACCCCTCTCTATCTACCCCCCCCCCTCTCTCTCTCTACCCCCCCTCTCTCTCTCTCTATCCCCCCCTCTCTCTCTCTGTCCCCCAACCCCTCTCTCTCTCTGTCCCCCACCTCTCTCTCTCTCTATCCCCCAACCCCTTTCTCTCTCTGTCCCCCACCTCTCTCTCTCTCTATCCCCCAACCCCTCTCTCTCTCTGTCCCCCAACCCCTCTCTCTCTCTGTCCCCCACCCCTCTCTCTCTCTCCCCCACTGCTCTCTCTCTCTCTATCCCCCAACCCATCTCTCTCTCTGTCCCCCCCCTCTCTCTCTCTATCCCCCAACCCCTTTCTCTCTCTGTCCCCCCCCTCTCTCTCTATCTATCCCCCCCCCTCTCTCTCTCTACCCCCCCTCTCTCTCTCTCTATCCCCCCCTCTCTCTCTCTGTCCCCCAACCCCTCTCTCTCTCTGTCCCCCACCTCTCTCTCTCTCTATCCCCCAACCCCTTTCTCTCTCTGTCCCCCACCTCTCTCTCTCTCTATCCCCCAACCCCTCTCTCTCTCTGTCCCCCAACCCCTCTCTCTCTCTGTCCCCACCCCTCTCTCTCTCTCCCCCACTGCTCTCTCTCTCTCTATCCCCCAACCCATCTCTCTCTCTGTCCCCCCCCTCTCTCTCTCTATCCCCCAACCCCTTTCTCTCTCTGTCCCCCCCCTCTCTCTCTCTCTATCCCCCCCTCTCTCTCTCTGTCCCCCAACCCCTCTCTCTCTCTGTCCCCCACCTCACTCTCTCTCTATCCCCCAACCCCTCTCTCTGTCCCCCACCTCTCTCTCTCTCTATCCCCCAACCCCTCTCTCTCTCTGTCCCCCACCTCTATCTCTCTGTCCACCACCTCTCTCTCTCTCTGTCCCCCACCTCTCTCTCTCTCTATCCCCCAACCTCTCTCTCTCTCTATCCCCCCCTCTCTCTCTCTGTCCCCCACCCCTCTCTCTCTCTGTCCCCCAACCCCTCTCTCTCTCTGTCCCCCACCTCACTCTCTCTCTATCCCCCAACCCCTCTCTCTGTCCCCCACCTCTCTCTCTCTCTATCCCCCAACCCCCCTCTCTCTCTATCCCCCCCTCTCTCTCTCTGTCCCCCACCCCTCTCTCTCTCTGTTCCCCAACCCCTCTCTCTCTCTGTCCCCCACCTCTCTCTCTCTCTATCCCCCCTCTCTCTCTCTGTCCCCCACCTCTCTCTCTCTCTATCCCCCACCTCTCTCTCTCTATCCCCCTCTCTCTCTCTCTGTCCCCTACCTCTCTCTCTCTCTATCCCCCACCTCTCTCTCTCTACCCCCCCCTCTCTCTCTCTGTCCCCCACCCCTCTCTCTCTATCCCCCCACCTCTCTCTCTCTATCCCCCCACCTCTCTCTCTATCCCCCCACCTCTCTCTCTCGGTCCCCCACCTCTCTCTATCCCCCCACCTCTCTCTCTATCCCCCACCTCTCTCTCTCTGTCCCCCACCCCTCTCTCTCTATCCCCCACCTCTCTCTCTCTATCCCCCAACCCCTCTCTCTCTCTGTCCCCCACCCCTCTCTCTCTATCCCCCCACCTCTCTCTCTCTATCCCCCCACCTCTCGCTCTCTATCCCCCACCTCTCTCTCTCTGTCCCCCACCCCTCTCTCTCTATCCCCCCACCCCTCTCTCTCTATCCCTCCACCCCTCTCTCTCTATCCCTCCACCTCTCTCTCTTTATCCCCCCACTCTCTCTCTATCCCCCCACCTCTCTCTCTATCCCCCCACTTCTCTCTCTCTATCCCACACCTCTCTCTCTACCCCCACCTCTCTCTCTCTATCCCCCCACCTTTCTCTCTGTCCCCCCTCCTCTCTCTCTGTCCCCCCTCCTCTCTCTCTCTATCCCGCACCTCTCTCTGTCCCCCCCCCTCTCTCTCTATCCCCCCCTCTCTCTCTCTACCCCCCCTCTCTCTCTCTCTATCCCCCCCTCTCTCTCTCTGTCCCCCAACCCCTCTCTCTCTCTGTCCCCCACCTCTCTCTCTCTCTATCCCCCAACCCCTTTCTCTCTCTGTCCCCCACCTCTCTCTCTCTCTATCCCCCAACCCTCTCTCTCTCTGTCCCCCAACCCCTCTCTCTCTCTGTCCCCCACCCTCTCTCTCTCTCCCCCACCGCTCTCTCTCTCTCTATCCCCCCAACCCCTCTCTCTCTCTGTCCCCCACCTCTCTCTCTATCCCCCAACCCCTTTCTCTCTCTGTCCCCCCCCCTCTCTCTCTATCCCCCCCTCTCTCTCTCTGTCCCCCAACCCCTCTCTCTCTCTGTCCCCCCACCTCACTCTCTCTATCCCCCAACCCCTCTCTCTGTCCCCCACCTCTCTCTCTCTCTATCCCCCAACCCCTCTCTCTCTCTGTCCCCCACCTCTATCTCTCTGTCCACCACCTCTCTCTCTCTCTGTCCCCACCTCTCTCTCTCTCTATCCCCCACCCCTCTCTCTCTCTATCTCCCCCTCTCTCTCTCTGTCCCCCACCACTCTCTCTCTCTGCCCCCCAACCCCTCTCTCTCTCTGTCCCCCACCTCACTCTCTCTCTATCCCCCAACCCCTCTCTCTGTCCCCCACCTCTCTCTCTCTCTATCCCCCAACCCCCCTCTCTCTCTATCCCCCCCTCTCTCTCTCTGTCCCCACCCCTCTCTCTCTCTGTTCCCAACCCCTCTCTCTCTCTGTCCCCCACCTCTCTCTCTCTCTAATCCCCCCTCTCTCTCTCTGTCCCCCACCTCTCTCTCTCTCTATCCCCCACCTCTCTCTCTCTATCCCCCTCTCTCTCTCTCTGTCCCTACCTCTCTCTCTCTCTATCCCCCACCTCTCTCTCTCTACCCCCCCCTCTCTCTCTCTGTCCCCACCCTCTCTCTCTATCCCCCACCTCTCTCTCTCTATCCCCCCACCTCTCTCTCTATCCCCCACCTCTCTCTCTCGGTCCCCCACCTCTCTCTATCCCCCCACCTCTCTCTCTATCCCCACCTCTCTCTCTCTGTCCCCCACCCCTCTCTCTCTATCCCCCACCTCTCTCTCTCTATCCCCCAACCCCTCTCTCTCTCTGTCCCCCACCCCTCTCTCTCTATCCCCCACCTCTCTCTCTCTATCCCCCCACCTCTCGCTCTCTATACCCCACCTCTCTCTCTCTGTCCCCCACCCCTCTCTCTCTATCCCCCCACCCCTCTCTCTCTATCCCTCCACCCCTCTCTCTCTATCCCTCACCTCTCTCTCTTTATCCCCCCACTCTCTCTCTATATCCCCCCACCTCTCTCTCTATCCCCCCACCTCTCTCTCTCTCCCCCACCTCTCTCTATCCCCCACCTCTCTCTCTATCCCCCACCTCTCTCTCTCTGTCCCCCACCCCTCTCTCTCTATCCCCCCCACCCCTCTCTCTCTATCCCTCCACCTCTCTCTTCTTATCCCCCCACTCTCTCTCTATCCCCCCACCTCTCTCTCTATCCCCCACCTTTCTCTCTCTATCCCCCCACCTCTCTCTCTCTATCCCCCACACCTCTCTATCCCTCCACCTCCCTCTCTCCGCCACCTCTCTCTCTCTCTATCCCCCACCTTTCTCTCTATCCCCCCACTTCTCTCTCTCTATCCCACACCTCTCTCTCTACCCCCACCTCTCTCTCTCTATCCCCCACTTTCTCTCTATCCCCCCACTCTCTCTCTCTATCCACACCTCTCTTTCTACTCCCATCTCTCTCTCTCTCTATCCCCCCACCCCTCTCTCCCTATCCCTCCACCTCTCTCTCTTTATCCCCCCATCTCTCTCTCTCTCCCCCCACCTCTCTCTATCCCCCACCTTTCTCTCTCTATCCTCCCCACCTCTCTCTCTCTATCCCCCACACCTCTCTCTCTCTATCCCTCCACCTCTCTCTCTCCCCCACCTCTCTCTCTCTCTATCCCCCACCTTTCTCTCTATCCCCCACTTCTCTCTCTCTATCCCACACCTCTCTCTCTACCCCCACCTCTCTCTCTCTATCCCCCACCTTTCTCTCTGTCCCCCCTCCTCTCTCTCTGTCCCCCCCTCCTCTCTCTCTCTCTATCCCCGCACCTCTCTCTGTCCCCCCTCTCTCTCTCTATCCCCCACCTCTCTCTCTCTATCCCCCCACCCCTCTCTCTACCCCCACCTCTCTCTCTCCATCCCCCCACCTCTCTCTCTCTATCCCCCACCTCTCTCTCTCTATCCCCCCACCCATCTCTCTATCCCCCACCCCTCTCTCTACCCCCCACCTCTCTCTCTCTATCCCCCCACCCCTCTCTCTACCCCCCACCTCTCTCTCTCTATCCCCCCACCTCTCTCTCTCTATCCCCCACCTCTCTCTCTCTCTATCCCCCACCTCTCTATCTCTATCCCCCACCTCTCTCTCTCTCTATCCCCCTTCTCTCTCTCTCTACCCCCACCTCTCTCTCTATCCCCCCACTTCTCTCTCTGTCCCCCCACCTAATCTCACCTAATTTGTGACTGATTATAGCTAGTGTGTGTCTGTGTTTGTTTGTGTGTATGTGTGTTTGTATGTGTATGTGGTGGTGGGGTTCTTTCTCAGTGTTAAGTGATGACTGGACTCATGCCCATGCAGAGGACAAGTTGTTCAACAGGCTGTTCATTGGCTATAACAAGTGGTCCCGCCCCGTACGGAACATCAGCGACGTTGTCATCGTCAAGTTTGGTCTGTCCATCGCACAGCTCATAGACGTGGTGAGACAACTCGCACATTCATGTTTTCTACACTTAACCTATCACTCAACCAATCAAATCTCTATCCTTCACCCTCAGGATGAGAAGAACCAGATGATGACCACCAACGTGTGGCTGAAACAGGTTAGATCACTGTTCTATTCTCTTAGTGGCTGAAACAGGTTTGAACACTGTTCTATTCTCTTAGTGGCTGAAACAGGTTAGATCACTGTTCTATTCTCTTAGTGGCTGAAACAGGTCAGAACACTGTTCTGTTATATTAGTGGCTGAAACAGGTTAGAACACTGTTCTATTCTCTTAGTGGCTGAAACAGGTTAGAACACTGTTCTATTATATTAGTGTCTGAAACAGGTTAGAACACTGTTCTATTATATTAGTGGCTAAAACAGGTTAGAACACTGTTCTATTCTATTAGTGGCTGAAACAGGTTAGAACACCGTTCTATTATATTAGTGGCTGAAACAGGTTAGAACAATGTTCTATTCTATTAGTGGCTGAAACAGGTTATAACACTGTTCTATTCTCTTAGTGGCTGAAACAGGTTAGAACACTGTTCTATTATATTAGTGGCTGAAACAGGTTAGAACACTGTTCTATTCTCTTAGTGGCTGAAACAGGTTAGAACACTGTTCTATTCTATTAGTGGCTGAAACAGGTTAGAACACTGTTCTATTCTCTTAGTGGCTGAAACAGGTCAGAACACTGTTCTATTCTCTTAGTGGCTGAAACAGGTTAGAACACTGTTCTATTCTATTAGTGGCTGAAACAGGTTAGAACATTGTTCTATTATATTAGTGGCTGAAACAGGAAATAATAGTCTTCCATTCTATTTTCTTATTGTCTCTACTTTCCTCGATGTCTATGGCTGTATTTACACAGGCAGCCCAATTATTGGCAAAATAGCTAATCCGATTGGTCAAAAGATGCAGTTAGGTGAAAAAATATTAGAATTTGGCTAGCTGTGTAAACTATAACATTCAGATCGCATGGAGAAATCTCCTGAGATGATGAAGACTTTTAACTGTTCTGGTTTGTCCTGTGGTTAACCCCTCCAGGAGTGGAGTGACTTTAATCGTATCGTGTGTGTGTGTGTGTGTGTGTGTGGGAGTGTGTGTGTGTGTGTGTGTGTAGGAGTGGAGTGACTTTAATCATATCGTGTGTGTGTGTGTGTGTGTGTAGGAGTGGAGTGGCTTTAACCGTATCGTGTGTGTGTGTGTGTGTGTAGGAGTGGAGTGACTATAAACTGCGGTGGCGTCCATCTGACTACGACAACGTAACGTCCATTAGAGTACCTTCTGAACTGATCTGGGTACCTGACATCGTCCTCTATAACAAGTAAGTCTAACACACACACACACACACACACACACACACACACACACACACACACACACACACACACACACACACACTCGATGACTTGAAGTGATCAATTAGTTGTGTAGGAGGAAGCATTAATCTGTGGTTCTATAGTTGTGTAGTAGGAAGGTGGTTCTATAGTTGTGTAGGAGTAAGCATTAATCTGTGGTTCTATAGTTGTGTAGGAGGAGGCAGTAATCTGTGGTTCTATAGTTGTGTAGGAGGAGGCAGTAATCTGTGGTTCTATAGTTGTGTAGGAGGAGGCAGTAATCTGTGGTTCTATAGTTGTGGTTCCATAAACATAATCAATCAATATAATGTATTTATTCGTAAAGTCCTTTTTACATCAGTAGATGTGACAAAGTGCTTTTACAGAAACCCAGCCCAAAACCACACACGGTGCCTGGAAAACACTCCTTAGAAAGGCAGGAATTTAGGTAGAAACCCAGAGAGGAACCAGGCTCTGAGGGGTGGTCAGTCCTCTTCTGGCTGTGCCGGGTGGAGATTATAAGAGTACATGGACATTAAGGCCAGATTGTTCTTCAAGATGTTCAAACGTTCATAGGGTCAAATAATAATCACAGTGGTTGTAGAGGGTGCAACAGGTCAGTACCTCAGGTGTAAATGTTGGTTTTTCATAGCCGAGCATTCAGAGGTCGGGACAGCAGGTGCGGGAGAGGGAAAGAGAGGTAAGGAGAGAGGGAGAGAGAGCGAGAGAGAGAAAGAAAGAGGTAAGGGGAGAGGAAAGAGGAGAAGGAGAGAGGGAGAGAGAGGGAAAGAGGTAAGGAGAGAGGGAGAAAGAGAGGTAAGGAGAGAGGGAGAGAGAGGTAAATATAGGTAAGGAGAGGGGAGAGAGAGGGAGAGAGAGAGGGAGAGAGAGAGGTAAGGAGAGAGGGAGAGAGAGGGAGAGAGAGGTAAGGAGAGAGGGAGAGAGGTAAGGAGAGAGGAAAAGAGAAGGTAAGGAGAGAGGGAGAGAGAGGGAGAGAGGTAAGGAGAGAGGGAGAGAGAGGAGAGGGAGAGAGAGGGAAAGAGAGGTAAGGAGAGAGGGAGAGAGAGAGGGAAAGAGAGGTAAGGAGAGTGGGAGAGAGTGGGAGAGAGAGAGAGGGAAAGAGAGGTAAGGAGAATGGGAGAGAGAGAGAGAGAGAGAGAGAGAGAGAGAGAGAGAGAGAGAGGGAAGGAGAGAGAGAGAGAGGGAAAGAGAGGTAAGGAGAGAGGGAGACGAAAGCGGCAGGCCTGGGACAAGGTAACATGTCTGGTGAACAGGTCAGGGTTCCATAGCCCCAGGCAGAACAGCTAAAACTGGAGCAGCAGCACGACCAGGTGGAGAGTAAGTAATCATCAGGTAGTCCTACAAGGAGCACACTGAAATTCATAGTTCTTTCTATATAATAGTTGTGGTTCTATAAAACAGTCATGTTTTGTTCTATAGTTGTGGTTCTATAAAACAGTAATCTGTGGTTCTGTAGTTGTGGTTCTATAAACAGTAACCTGTGATTTTATAGTTGTGGTTCTATAAAACAGTAATCTCTGGTTCTCTAGTTGTGGTTCTATAAACAATCATCTGTGGTTCTCTAGTTGTGGTTCTATAAACAGTACCTGACTTTCTCACCACCAGTTGTAAAGAATAGGCTGTCTTGCATCAGACAGTCGTGTCCCCAGGCAGAAGAACACATCACACAGAATTCATCATCAACATTCACATATCGTTCTAATACTCCTGAATAAACTAGCATCGCTTAGGGTTCCTTTACTCACGTTTGATTTCTAACATAATGAACGAGCATGCCTTTCCCCTTGTTTTTGGACTTTAGATTCTATTGTTTTAGAATAAGACATGAAGTGGAAGTAGTAGTGCACATCACTCCCTGGTCTAAAGAGTCTTCCTCCCCTCTTTCTATCTTCTTCTCTCTCTGTCTCTCTGTCCTTCTCCTTCCCTCCTCTCTTCCCACCGTGTCTGTCTCTCCCCTGCTCTCTCTCCCTTTCTCTTTCTTTCTCTCTCCCTCCATCCCTCCCTCTTTCTCTCCATCCCTCTCTGTCGCCATCTTCCCTCCCTCCCTCGCTCCCTCTTTCTCTCCCTCCTTCCCTCCCTCCCTCTCTCTCGCTCTCTCCTCCTCCCTCTCGCTCTCTCCCTCCCTCCCTCTCTCTCTCTCTCCTCTTCTCTCTTTCCCCTCTCTCCTTCTCTTTCTCTCCCTCCCTCTCTCTCTTTCTTTCCCTCTCCCTCCCTCCTTCTCTTTCTCTCCCTCCCTCTCTTTCTCTCCCTCCCTCTCTCTTTCTTTCCCTCCCTCCCTCTCTCTCTCTCTCTCTCTCCCTCCCTTTCGCTCTCTTTCTCTCCCTCACTCTCTTTCTCTCCCTCCCTCCCTCCCTCTCTCTCTCTCTCTCTCTCTCTCTCTCTCTCTCTCCCTCCTTTCGCTCTCTTTCTCTCCCTCACTCTCTTTCTCTCCCTCCCTCTCCCTCCCTCTCTTTCTCTCCCTCACTCTCCTTTTCTCCCTCCCTTCCTCCCTCCCCAGTGCGGATGGTGAGTTTTCAGTGACCCATATGACCAAGGCTCATCTGTTCCATAGTGGTCATGTGCGCTGGGTTCCCCCGGCCATCTATAAGTCCTCCTGCTCTATAGACGTCACCTTCTTCCCCTTCGATCAGCAGAATTGTAAAATGAAGTTTGGCTCCTGGACCTACGACAGAGCTAAGATAGATCTAGAGCCTATAGGGGATACTGTGGATCTGAAGGTAGGTGTTGCGCACACACACACGCACGCACGCACACACACACACACACACACACACACGCACACGCACGCACACACACACAGATACACACAGATACACACACAGATACAAACACACACACACGCACACACACACACAGATACACACACACACACACACACAAACACAAACACAGATACACACACACACACACAGATATACACACACACAGATTTACACACACAAACACAGATACACACACACACACACACACACACACAAATTTACACACACAAACACAGATACACACACACACTGATTCACCCCCCCCCCCCCCCCCATCCCCTGCTGTGTCTCTGTTTCTGCTCCAGGACTACTGGGAGAGTGGTGAATGGGCTATAGTGAACGCAGTGGGAACCTACAACACTAAGAAGTACGACTGTTGCCATGAGATCTACCCTGATATAACCTACTATTTCATGATCAGACGCCTGCCTCTATTCTACACTGTCAACCTCATTATCCCTTGTCTCCTCATCTCCTGTCTCACCGTCCTGGTGTTCTATCTGCCTTCTGATTGTGGAGAGAAGATCACCCTGTGTATCTCCGTCTTACTTTCTCTCACCGTCTTCCTGCTGCTCATCACTGAGATCATCCCCTCCACCTCCCTGGTGATTCCTCTCATCGGGGAATATCTCCTTTTCACCATGATCTTTGTCACTCTGTCTATTGTGATAACGGTGTTTGTCCTGAACGTCCATCATCGTTCCTCTGCTACTCACACCATGCCTCGCTGGGTTCGGACACTGTTCCTGTCTGTCATTCCCCGGTGGCTCTGCATGAAACGACCTCCACCTGATCTCAGGAGGAGGGGCTTAGTCGGCAAACTCCACCCTTTCGGAACCTTCAGAACGCCTGGCCCCTCCCGCTCTTCGTCGCATTCCACAGCTCACACCTGGCTCATGCGGGAGTCCGATGTTGATCTCCATGGTAACGAGGACGAGGATGTGATTCGCCGTGGTTACTTGGATACGGAGATGGACGCGGGGTTAGGGGTGGGGCTGAGGCTTCCCCCATCCTTCTCCTTTCCCCCTCCCTCTCCCCGCCTGCCCGTCTACACCCCCCTCATCCCCAAGACTCACACCACCCAGCGGCCCCCCAATCTGAGCCTGACCCCCGACTGGGACTACAATCCCCCAGGGTCTAATGTTGGTATGGCCCCAGTTCCAGCCCTGTCTCCTGCAGTGTTACGAGCCCTGGAGGGGGTGATGTACATCGCTGAACACCTCAGAGCCGAGGACCAAGACTTCTCTGTGAGACCCCTACTGCACCACACAGGGAACTACAACCCCCTACTGCACCACACAGGGAACTACAACTCCCTATTGCACCACACAGAGCAATACCACCTCCTACTGTACCACACAGAGAACTACAACCCCCTACTTTACCACACAATAACTACAACTCCCTACTGCACCACACAGATAACTACAACTCCCTACTGTACCACACAGAGAACTAGACTACCCAATGTACCACACAAGAACTACAACTCCCTGCTGCACCACACATAGAACTACAACTCCCTACTGTACCACACAGAGAACTACAACTCCCTACTGCACCACACAGAGAACTACAACTCCCTACTGCACCACACAGAGAACTACAACTCCCTACTGTACCACACAGAGAACTACAACCACCCAATGTACCACACAAGAACTACAACTCCCTACTGTACTACACAGAGAACTACAACTCCCTACTGCACCACACAGAGAACTACAACTCCCTACTGTACCACACAGAGAACTACAACTACCTACTGACCAACAACACACGATTTAGGGGAGATGGAAAGCGAGGGGAGAGAACTGAGTAGAATCTGTCTCTGGATGTGCATTTTGTGGTCTTTTTACAATGTTAATTAACCTGTGTGTGGTTTGTGTGTGTCCAGGTGAAGGAGGACTGGAAGTACGTTGCCATGGTGATAGATCGTATCTTCCTTTGGATGTTCATCATCGTGTGTCTCCTGGGAACCATCGGATTGTTCTTACCACCCTGGCTGGCCGGCATGATCTAGAACCCTGTGTGTGTGTACCTAAGGGCTCGTCCTTCTGCTATGGCTCTCTCCGGAATGATCTAGAAGAGTTCTAAGAACTGTTCCTTACTCCAGGCATTCTAGAACTTTATCCTTCTCCGTTCTACAATCTAGTGTCAACGTTAATGATGTTGAGGACCTGGACCCAGGACTCTCCAGCCAAGTCACAACTCCAAGAAGCATCCCACCTGTTCACCCCCCTGTCCCCCTCCCCACCCCCCTGTCCCCCACCACACACCTGAAAAATGATAAAGATTGACCTATTTAACAACTAAGACTTATTGGTGAATTAAAACAAAAAAATCTGTCTTTGTATGGACATTAAATATTCAATGTATAGATAGGTCTGCCGATGAATAGTAGAGAGAGAGAGAGAGAGAGAGAGAGGAAGATAGAGGGATTGGGGGGGTAGAGGGATTGGGGGGGGGGGGTAGGGGAGGTAGAGGGATTGGGGGGAGGTGAGGAGGTAGAGGTATTGGGGGGGAGGTAGAGGGATTGGGGGGAGGTGAGGGAGGTAGAGGGATTGGGGGGAGGTAGAGGGATTGGGGGATTGGGGGGGTAGAGGGATTGGGGGGGTAGAGGGATTGGGGGGGGTAGAGGGATTGGGGGGGGTGGGGTAGAGGGATTGGGGGGGGTGGGGGGGTAGAGGGATTGGGGGGGGGGGGGGGGGTAGAGGGATTGGGGGGGGGGGGGGGGGGGTAGAGGCATTGGGGGTGAGGGAGGTAGACCTGGAGGGATGCTTGCACAAATCCAATGTCTATAAATGCACGGGGGGACACTTCTGGGTAAAGGGTGGAGAATGGGAACACAGCAGACTGGGCCGATGGGTCTGTGTTCTCTGGGTTAGCAGTTAACGACGGCCCCTACACTCTTAAAAAACCCCAGCAGAGCCCCCTCTGCTGGTGAGAACTGGAAAGGGAGGCTTTGTGTGTGTGTGTGTGTGTGTGTGTGCGCACTAGTTTTCCTACATTATTAAGCACCCCAATGTCCTCACATTTCACCTATACATCCTGAAAAGGTAGGAAAACAACAACTGTTTGAAAAGTCAGGCCCTGAATATGTTCAAGTGTTATTTTAAATATAATTTGTAATGGTTGAATATTTTTACACTCCAAACAGTCCTGATTACAGCCATGTTAGTCATTTAGCAGACCCTCTTATCCAGAGCGACTTACAGGTCATTCATCTTCAGATAGCTAGGTGAGACAACCACATATCACAGTAGTTAGTATATTCAGATAGCTAGGTGAGACAACCACATGTCACAGTAGTTAGTATATTCATCTTCAGATAGCTAGGTGAGACAACCACATGTCACAGTAGTTAGTATATTCAGATAGCTAGGTGAGACAACCACATGTCACAGTAGTTAGTATATTCAGATAGCTAGGTGAGACAACCACATATCACAGTAGTTAGTATATTCAGATAGCTAGGTGAGACAACCACATATCACAGTAGTTAGTATATTCAGATAGCTAGGTGGACAACCACATATCACAGTAGTTAGTATATTCAGATAGCTAGGTGAGACAACCACATATCACAGTAGTTAGTATATTCAGATAGCTAGGTGAGACAACCACATGTCACAGTAGTTAGTATATTCAGATAGCTAGGTGAGACAACCACATATCACAGTAGTTAGTATATTCAGATAGCTAGGTGGACAACCACATATCACAGTAGTTAGTATATTCAGATAGCTAGGTGAGACAACCACATATCACAGTAGTTAGTATATTCAGATAGCTAGGTGAGACAACCACATGTCACAGTAGTTAGTATATTCAGATAGCTAGGTGAGACAACCACATATCACAGTAGTTAGTATATTCAGATAGCTAGGTGAGACAACCACATGTCACAGTAGTTAGTATATTCAGATAGCTAGGTGAGACAACCACATATCACAGTAGTTAGTATATTCAGATAGCTAGGTGAGACAACCACATATCACAGTAGTTAGTATATTCAGATAGCTAGGTGAGACAACCACATATCACAGTAGTTAGTACATTCAGATAGCTAGGTGGGACAACCACATATCACAGTAGTTAGTATATTCATCTTCAGATAGCTAGGTGAGACAACCACATATCACAGTAGTTAGTATATTCAGATAGCTAGGTGGACAACCACATATCACAGTAGTTAGTATATTCAGATAGCTAGGTGGGACAACCACATATCACAGTAGTTAGTCTATTCAGATAGCTAGGTGAGACAACCACATATCACAGTAGTTAGTATATTCAGATAGCTAGGTGGGACAACCACATATCACAGTAGTTAGTATATTCAGATAGCTAGGTGAGACAACCACATATCACAGTAGTTAGTATATTCAGATAGCTAGGTGAGACAACCACATATTACAGTAGTTAGTATATTCAGATAGCTAGGTGAGACAACCACATATCACAGTAGTTAGTATATTCAGATAGCTAGGTGGACAACCACATGTCACAGTAGTTAGTATTTTCATCTTCAGATAGCTAGGTGAGACAACAACATATCACAGTAGTTAGTATATTCAGATAGCTAGGTGAGTCTCTCAGCAGTGATGCCACTGAGACTCAGCTTCTCTCTCTCACACACACACACACACACTTTAATTACCATGATGAAACACAGTTTATTTACTATCTCTCTTGTCTCTCTGTACCAAACATCTACAATAAAACACAGTAAAAAAAATCCCAAACAGTAAAATATAGAATTACATTCAAATAGGGACAACAAGCTCTGCTAAATGTCTTACTGAAAATCTAAATCAGCATCTGTAAAATGTTCTATAAGGTACATGAAGGAAGTGAAGTGTGTGTGTGTGTGTGTGGTTTATGGCTTGGCCAGGTTAGCTTTAATCCTAGCCTGGTCCACGGCATCTAGAAGGTTCTTGGAGTCCAGGGCCAAGGTGTGGGCGACGCCCAACATCTGCCTCTGACACTCCCCCTTCAGTGATGTCACAGAGTTCTGCTGGACCAATCTCATCTTAGCGATTAACTCCCCCAGATCCTTATTCAGTAGCCTCTCAGTTCCCTCGATCTGGAGGAGAGAAGGGGGTGAGGAGAGAAGGGGGAAGGGAGGAGGAGAGAAGGGGAGGAGAATCTTAATTACATTTCCTTGATTTCTTGCAAACCCCTTTCCTCGCCTCCTCAAAACCCATTCAATTAGAAGTCCTTCCCCTCTGAGTAATCAAGGAAATGCAATTGAGATTCTTCTAGAGAGAGAGAGAGAGAGAGAGCACAAGGCCATGTTTGTTTTGGTTGGGGTCAATGTACATATGATAAATAGAGCCATACAGTTACCTCTGTTCTGGCAGAGCTGTGCAGTGATGGTAGAACTTCATCAACACTACGGATCAGACTACGAAGAGTTAACCCCACGGCCTGACAGAGAGAGAGAGAGACATATATATATATAGAGAGAGACACATATTGAGAGAGAGAGAGACACATATTGAGAGAGAGAGACACATATATAGAGAGAGAGACACATATAGAGAAGAGAAGGAGAAAGAGAGAGAGAGACACATATAGAGAAGAGAAGGAGAAAGAGAGAGAGACACATATAGAGAAGAGAAGGAGAAAGAGAGAGAGAGTCACAGAGAAGAGAAGGAGAAAGAGAGAGAGAGACACATATAGAGAAGAGAAGGAGAAAGAGAGAGAGAGACACAGAGAGAAGAGAAGGAGAAAGAGAGAGAGAGACACATATAGAGAAGAGAAGGAGAAAGAGAGAGACACATATAGAGAAGAGAAGGAGAAAGAGAGAGAGAGACACATATAGAGAAGAGAAGGAGAAAGAGAGAGAGACACATATAGAGAAGATAAGCAGAAAGAGAGAGAGAGACACATATAGAGAAGAGAAGGAGAAAGAGAGAGAGAGACACATATAGAGAAGGAGAAAGAGAGAGAGAGACACATATAGAGAAGAGAAGGAGAAAGAGAGAGAGAGACACAGAGAAGAGAAGGAGAAAGAGAGAGAGAGACACATATCGAGAAGATAAGCAGAAAGAGAGAGAGAGACACATATAGAGAAGAGAAGGAGAAAGAGAGAGAGAGACACATATAGAGAAGAGAAGGAGAAAGAGAGAGACACAGAGAGAAGAGAAGGAGAAAGAGAGAGACACATATAGAGAAGAGAAGGAGAAAGAGAGAGAGAGACACATATAGAGAAGAGAAGGAGAAAGAGAGAGAGACACATATAGAGAAGATAAGCAGAAAGAGAGAGAGAGACACATATAGAGAAGAGAAGGAGAAAGAGAGAGAGAGACACATATAGAGAAGGAGAAAGAGAGAGAGAGACACATATAGAGAAGAGAAGGAGAAAGAGAGAGAGAGACACAGAGAAGAGAAGGAGAAAGAGAGAGAGAGACACATATAGAGAAGATAAGCAGAAAGAGAGAGAGAGACACATATAGAGAAGAGAAGGAGAAAGAGAGAGAGAGACACATATAGAGAAGAGAAGGAGAAAGAGAGAGAGAGACACATATAGAGAAGGAGAAAGAGAGAGAGAGACACATATAGAGAAGAGAAGGAGAAAGAGAGAGAGAGACACAGAGAAGAGAAGGAGAAAGAGAGAGAGAGACACATATAGAGAAGATAAGCAGAAAGAGAGAGAGACACACATATAGAGAAGAGAAGGAGAAAGAGAGAGAGACACATATAGAGAAGAGAAGGAGAAAGAGAGAGAGACACATATAGAGAAGAGAAGGAGAAAGAGAGAGAGAGACACATATAGAGAAGAGAAGGAGAAAGAGAGAGAGACACATATAGAGAGAAGGAGAAAGAGAGAGAGAGACACATATAGAGAAGAGAAGGAGAAAGAGAGAGACACATATAGAGAAGGAGAAAGAGAGAGAGACACACATATAGAGGAGAAAGAGAGAGAGAGACACATATAGAGAAGAGAAGGAGAGAGAGAGACACATATAGAGAAGAGAAGGGGAGAGAGAGACAAATATAGAGAAGAGAAGGAGAAAGAGAGAGAGAGATACAGAGAGAAGAGAAGGAGAAAGAGAGAGAGAGACACATATAGAGAGAAGGAGAAAGAGAGAGAGAGACACATATAGAGAAGAGAAGGAGAAAGAGAGAGAGAGACACATATAGAGAAGAGAAGGAGAAAGAGAGAGAGACACATATAGAGAGAAGGAGAAAGAGAGAGAGAGACATATAGAGAAGAGAAGGAGAAAGAGAGAGAGAGTGAGAGATTCAAAATAAAAATAAAACAATTTCAGAGGGATTGGAACTGAAGACTGTGCAAACACACACACACACACACACACACACACACACACACACACACACACAAAGACACTCAAAACACACCACGCCTTACCTTGACAGCGTTGGGGTATTCTGAGGGGGGCAGTGTGTTGACATCATTCTTCAGTTTCACCACATCTCTCACCATCGCCATGACACCCACATACACCTGGTCATCTGTCCTGTCGAGCTCTGCCGTGGCTGTAGGCTGGTCAACACACACATCTGTCAATCAACTCTGTCCAACCAATCAGCTGCAGGTAAGGTATCTATTTAAGCAATAAGGCATGAGGGGGTGTGGCACAGTTGAAGTCGGAAGTTTACATACATACCTCAGCCAAATACATTTACACTCAGATTTGAACAATTCCTAACATTTAATCCTAGTAAAATGTCCCTGTCTTAGGTCAGTTAGGATCACCACTTTATTTTAAAAGAGAAGGACAGCTTTATAAAGGCTGCTTGTTGTTACCTGTGGAGCTGAGGCCTTTGGGGGTTTGTCTGGAGGAGGTGTGGCTTGGTCTGCTGGCTCCTCCTCATGCTGTAGACGACAACAGGAAACACTGAGGCCGGGATTCAACCCGATGGCGGATTTGGACAATCAGTCATTTAAAAGGTCATTTCCGAGTGAGCCGACGTAATGTTTACTGTGATCTGTGCCTTTAAGACTTGAACTGCCGACAATGTGTGAGCGGATTGAATCCTACTAATACCTAACAACATACCGTAGCTGTTCTGAACTCCTGTTGAACTTGCACAGGATCCTGCAAGGACACGCACATTAGAAATACGTTAGAAACGGGGGAAGTGATGACCTCTCAGGAATTAGAATGTTACAAAATGTAGGATCTTAATTTGATCACTATCATTGCTGAGAATTTTCCTGCCCAGCACGAAATGTAGATAGAGCTTCATGATGTACATAAAATGAAGTGAAAAGAAAACAAGTGTAGCACTTTTAATGTAACCTACTGTTGGCCAGCTAACAGCCTAACCACCCATCAACATTTTGGACTAAACGTTCACATCCTGTTGCTGCAGGAATATTTTGCTGCGACAATACTGGTCAAATCAAGATCACATCTGTATCTGTCTGAATACAAAAAGTCTGTCTGTCTGTATTCTTACCAGGTGTTTCTCCTCCTGCTCCAGCCACCGGCTGTCTGTCAGCATGTCCTCTCTTTGTCTACGAAGAGTATCCTCCACCCTGTCCCTCTCCCAGACAGACCTCGCATCCCCCACCCCACATGGCTCCTACACACACACACACACACACACACACACACACACACGTTTGATGCCATGTTGTGATGGTTGAAAAACATCTGTCTATAGGGCTTGAGCACAGTTAAGCACACCATACTGCCTCTGCACAAGCAGCTCAACTACCCACAATGCATTTCAACAGGAAGCAACGGAGAGGTTAATCGGTCATCACTATGTGGCCAAATTGCATGATCAGGCACCCTGCCTTCTTAAACATCTGATTATGATCCCTAGCCTTATAATGAGACCAAAAAGCTCATTTGGTTTTCATACATGATGTACGGTTATAGCAGCTTGGCCATGTAGTGAGGCCGTGGTTATGGGTCTTACCCCGACACTGCATCGTCGTGGAGACGTGGGATAGGCTGTGGTGACATCACAGGCCCTGGGGGGGCTAGCAAGGACAGGAGAGCTGGCACACAGAGACCCAGGTAGCTAAAACACACACACACACACACACAGCCACACACACACAGTCACACACAGCCACAGCCACAGCCACACACACACACACACACACACACACACACACACACACACACACACACACACACACACACACACACACACACACACACACACACACACACACTCACACACGGTCATAAAAACAGAAGCGATGCGCCACAGCTACTTTAAAGTCACATGCTAGCGGCAGGAAATGCTGTGCACACACAATCTCACACTACATGGAACTAGCAAACACACAGTCTGTATTAACATGACAAAGAAGACCAGTACCAGTCACACAGTAGACTGTATATGTAAGCCCAGGACAGCCCTACAGGACAGCCCTACAGGACAGCCCTACAGGACAGCCCTACAGGACAGTACTACAGGACAGCCCTACAGGACAGCCCTACAGGACAGCCCTACAGGACAACCCTACAGGACAGCCCTACAGGACAGCCCTACAGGATAGCCCTACAGGACAGCCCAGGACAGCCCTACAGGACAGTGCTACAGGACAGCCCTAAAGGACAGTGCTACAGGACAGCCCTACAGGACAGTGCTACAGGACAGCCCTAAAAGAGAGCCCTACAGGACAGCCCAGGACAGTGCTACAAGACAGCCCTACAGGACAGCCCTACAGGACA
Source organism: Oncorhynchus mykiss (assembly GCF_057628025.1). NCBI lineage: Eukaryota > Metazoa > Chordata > Actinopteri > Salmoniformes > Salmonidae > Oncorhynchus > Oncorhynchus mykiss. The sequence goes on from NC_143040.1 coordinate 69,421,386, forward strand.
GCCCTACAGGACAGTGCTACAGGACAGCCCTACAGTACAGTGCTACAGGACAGCCCTACAGGACAGCCCTACAGGACAGCCCTACAGGACAGCCCTACAGGACAGCGCTACAGGACAGCCCTACAGGACAGCCCTACAGGACAGCCCTACAGGACAGCGCTACAGGACAGCGCTACAGGACAGCGCTACAGGACAGCCCTACGGGACAGTGCTACAGGACAGCCCTACAGGACAGTGCTACAGGACAGTGCTACAGGACAGTACTACAGGGCAGCCCTACAGGACAGCCCTACAGGCCAGTGTTAAAGGACTGTACTACAGGACAGACCTACAGGACAGCCCTACAGGACAGTACTACAGGACAGTGCTACAGGACAGCCCTACAGGACAGTACTACAGGACAGTGTTACAGGACTGTACTACAGGACAGACCTACAGGACAGCCCTACAGGACAGCCCTACAGGACAGCCCTACAGGACAGTACTACAGGACAGTGCTACAGGACAGCCCTACAGGACAGCCCTACAGGACAGTGCTACAGCCCTACAGGACAGCCCTACAGGACAGTGCTACAGCCCTACAGGACAGCCCTACAGGACAGCCCTACAGGACAGTGCTACAGCCCTACAGGACAGTGCTACATGACAGCCCTACAGTACAGTGCTACAGGACAGCCCTACAGAACAGCCCTACAGGACAGCCCTACAGGACAGTGCTACAGGACAGCCCTACAGGACAGTGCTACAGGACAGTGCTACAGGACAGCCCTACAGGACAGTACTACAGGACAGTGTTACAGGACTGTACTACAGGACATACCTACAGGACAGCCCTACAGGACAGCCCTACAGGACAGTACTACAGGACAGCCCTACAGGACAGCCCTACAGGACAGCCCTACAGGACAGCGCTACAGGACAGCCCTACAGGACAGTACTACAGGACAGCCCTACAGGACAGTACTACAGGACAGCCCTACAGGACAGTGCTACAGGACAGCCCTACAGGACAGTACTACAGGACAGCCCTACAGGACAGCCCTACAGGCCAGTGTTAAAGGACTGTACTACAGGACAGACCTACAGGACAGCCCTACAGGACAGTACTACAGGACAGTGCTACAGGACAGCCCTACAGGACAGTACTACAGGACAGTGTTACAGGACTGTACTACAGGACAGACCTACAGGACAGCCCTACAGGACAGCCCTACAGGACAGCCCTACAGGACAGTACTACAGGACAGTGCTACAGGACAGCCCTACAGGACAGCCCTACAGGACAGTGCTACAGCCCTACAGGACAGCCCTACAGGACAGCCCTACAGGACAGTGCTACAGCCCTACAGGACAGCCCTACAGGACAGCCCTACAGGACAGTGCTACAGCCCTACAGGACAGTGCTACATGACAGCCCTACAGTACAGTGCTACAGGACAGCCCTACAGAACAGCCCTACAGGACAGCCCTACAGGACAGTGCTACAGGACATCCCTACAGGACAGTACTACAGGACAGTGCTACAGGACAGCCCTACAGGACAGTACTACAGGACAGTGTTACAGGACTGTACTACAGGACATACCTACAGGACAGCCCTACAGGACAGCCCTACAGGACAGTACTACAGGACAGCCCTACAGGACAGCCCTACAGGACAGCCCTACAGGACAGCGCTACAGGACAGCCCTACAGGACAGTACTACAGGACAGCCCTACAGGACAGTACTACAGGACAGCCCTACAGGACAGTGCTACAGGACAGCCCTACAGGACAGTACTACAGGACAGCCCTACAGGACAGCCCTACAGGCCAGTGTTAAAGGACTGTACTACAGGACAGACCTACAGGACAGCCCTACAGGACAGTACTACAGGACAGTGCTACAGGACAGCCCTACAGGACAGTACTACAGGACAGTGTTACAGGACTGTACTACAGGACAGACCTACAGGACAGCCCTACAGGACAGCCCTACAGGACAGCCCTACAGGACAGTACTACAGGACAGTGCTACAGGACAGCCCTACAGGACAGCCCTACAGGACAGTGCTACAGCCCTACAGGACAGCCCTACAGGACAGCCCTACAGGACAGTGCTACAGCCCTACAGGACAGCCCTACAGGACAGCCCTACAGGACAGTGCTACAGCCCTACAGGACAGTGCTACATGACAGCCCTACAGTACAGTGCTACAGGACAGCCCTACAGAACAGCCCTACAGGACAGCCCTACAGGACAGTGCTACAGGACATCCCTACAGGACAGTACTACAGGACAGTGCTACAGGACAGCCCTACAGGACAGTACTACAGGACAGTGTTACAGGACTGTACTACAGGACATACCTACAGGACAGCCCTACAGGACAGCCCTACAGGACAGTACTACAGGACAGCCCTACAGGACAGCCCTACAGGACAGCCCTACAGGACAGCGCTACAGGACAGCCCTACAGGACAGTACTACAGGACAGCCCTACAGGACAGTACTACAGGACAGCCCTACAGGACAGTGCTACAGGACAGCCCTACAGGACAGTACTACAGGACAGCCTTACAGGACAGCCCTACAGGACAGTGTTACAGGACAGTGATACAGGACAGTGTTACAGAACAGTGTTACAGGACTGTACTACAGGACAGCCCTACAGGACAGTACTACAGGACAGCCTTACAGGACAGCCCTACAGGACAGTGTTACAGGACAGTGCTACAGGACAGTGTTACAGAACAGTGTTACAGGACTGTACTACAGGACATACCTACAGGACAGCCCTACAGGACAGCCCTACAGGACAGTACTACAGGACAGCCCTACAGGACAGCCCTACAGGACAGCCCTACAGGACAGCGCTACAGGACAGCCCTACAGGACAGTACTACAGGACAGCCCTACAGGACAGTACTACAGGGCAGCCCTACAGGACAGTGCTACAGGACAGCCCTACAGGACAGTACTACAGGACAGTGTTACAGGACTGTACTACAGGACAGCCCTACAGGACAGTACTACAGGACAGCCCTACAGGACAGCCCTACAGGACAGCCCTACAGGACAGTACTACAGGACAGCCCTACAGGACAGTGCTACAGGACAGTGCTACAGGACAGTGTTACAGGACTGTACTACAGGACATACCTACAGGACAGCCCTACAGGACAGCCCTACAGGACAGTACTACAGGACAGCCCTACAGGACAGCCCTACAGGACAGCCCTACAGGACAGCGCTACAGGACAGCCCTACAGGACAGCGCTACAGGACAGTGCTACAGGACAGTGCTACAGGACAGTGCTACAGGACAGTGCTACAGGACAGTGCTACAGGACACTGCTACAGGACAGTGCTACAGGACAGCGCTACAGGACAGTGCTACAGGACACTGCTACAGGACACTGCTACAGGACAGTGCTACAGGACACTGCTACAGGACAGCGCTACAGGACAGTGCTACAGGACACTGCTACAGGACAGCCCTACAGGACAGCCCTACAGGACAGTGCTACAGGACACTGCTACAGGACAGTGCTACAGGACAGTGCATAGCAGGTTCTTACTCCACTTTCACAAACTGTTGAGCTACCTGTATTCTCATGCCAGGCCTGAGGGTGTTGCTCTGGAAACCAGGTTTCCTTGATGGCTACGAGAGAGAGGAGGAGAGGAGAAGGAGAGAGAGAGAGATGAGAAGGAGAAGGAGAGAGAGGAGAGGAGAAGGAGAAGGAGAGAGAGGAGAAGGAAGGAGAGAGGAGGAGAGGAGAAGGAGAGAGAGAGGAGAAGAAGAGAGAGTTAGGCTGTGTGCATGGGAGTTTACCATCTGTGTGTGTGGTGAGTGTACAGTATGTGTGGACTGAGGACGTGAGGACAAATTGCGGGTGGTTGGAGAATTTAGGCATTTTCAAAACACAGAGCCATTATCATTTTGCTTACTTTTATGTTTTTTTTGTTGCATATCTAAGCATAGCTCTTGAGCTATCTGTATCCTCCTGACTGGTGGTTAGTTTAGGTGGGTGTGTTTACTACATCTCTGTGTGGGTGTGTTTACTACATCTCTGTGTGGGTGTGTTTACTACGTCTCTGTGTGGGTGTGTTTACTACATCTCTGTGTGGGTGTGTTTACTACGTCTCTGTGTGGGTGTGTTTACTACGTCTCTGTGTGGGTGTGTTTACTACGTCTCTGTGTGGGTGTGTTTACTACGTCTCTGTGTGGGTGTGTTTACTACATCTCTGTGTGGGTGTGTTTACTACGTCTCTGTGTGGGTGTGTTTACTACATCTCTGTGTGGGTGTGTTTACTACATCTCTGTGTGGGTGTGTTTACTCTGTCTCTGTGTGGGTGTGTTTACTCTGTCTCTGTGTGGGTGTGTTTACTACATCTCTGTGTGGGAGTGTTTACTCTGTCTCTGTGTGGGTGTGTTTACTACATCTCTGTGTGGGTGTATTTACTACCTTGGGTGGGGGCTCAGTGGTCTTGGAGTCGTAGGGTGTCATGACTCGAGCTCTCTGTCTCTTCCTCTCTCCCTCCTGCTCCTTCTCCATCCCATGAATATCACTACACACACACACACACACACACACACACACACACACACACACACACACACACTTTAAAGGCTCACATACCTGTCATGTATTTCTGCTGCTAGCAAGATTGATTGCGTGTGTGTGTGTGTGTGTGTGTGTGTGTGTGTGTGTGTGTGTGTGTACCTGAGCTTGCAGACCAGCTGTGTGAAGGAGGGTCGTGTGTGTGGGTCGTAACTCCAGGTGTGTGTGAGAAGTGTGTAGAGGGTCGGGGGACAGAGGGAGGGTTTGGGCAGACGGACACCACCCTCTAGTTGGTTGATCACCTCCCCGTTCTCCAACCAGAAGAACGGCTGTTGACCTAGGGACATCACCTCCCACACACACACCCCTGCAACACACACCTCGTTATTACAAACACACACACACCTCATTATTACAAACACACAAACACACCCAGCACATTATCACCAACACACACACACACCTCGTTATTACAAATACACACACACCTCGTTATTACAAACAAACACACACACACCTCGTTATTACAAACACACACACACATCAATATTACGAATACTCACACCTCGTTGTTACGACCAAACAAACGAACACAAACCATTGAACCCAGTGATGAGTGACTCACCGAACATCCAGACATCACTAGCTGTGGTGAAGCGTCTGAAGTTGATGGATTCTGGAGCCATCCATTTGATAGGTAATCTGCTAAGAGAAGCTTCAGGAAAAACACAGTACTTGTTAAGCATCTGAACGCAGCTTTGGAAGTGTTAATGTGTGTGTGTATTTGTATGTAATTGTGTGTGTGTGTGTGTGTGTGTGTGTGTGTGTGTGTGTGTGTGTGTGTGTGTGTGTGTGTGTGTGTGTGTGTGTGTGTGTGTGTGTAGTTGTAGGTAGTGCATTTGGAAAGTGTTCAGACCGCTTGACTTTATCCACATTTTGTTATGTTACACCCTTATTCTACAAATTAAATGTGTTATTTTTTTTCCTCAATCTACACACAATACCCCATAGTGACATCACAATACCCCATAATGACATCACAATACCCCATAATGACAACCCCCCACAATGATGTCACAATACCCCATAATGACAAAGTAAAAACAGACTTTTTAGACATTTTTGCAAACAATACAAAAAATAAAAAACTGAAATATCACATTCCCATAAGTATTCAGACCCTTTACTCAGTACTTTGTTGAAGCACCTTTGGCAGCGATTACAGCCTCGAGTCTTCTCGTTACAAGCTTGGCACACATGTATTTGGGGAGTTTCTCCCATTCTTCTCTGCAGATCCTCTCAAGCTCTGTCAGGTTGGATGGGGAGCGTCGCTGCACAGCTATTTTCAGGTCTCTCCAGAGATGTTCGATCGGGTTCAATTCCGGGCTCTGGCTGGGCCACTCAAGGACATTCAGAGACTTGAAGCTACTCCTGCATTGTCTTGGCTGTGTGCTTAGGGTCGTTGTCCTGTTGGAAGGTGAACCTTCGTCCAGGCTGAGGTCCTGAGCACTCTGGAGCAGGTTTTCATCAAGGATCTCTGTACTTTGCTCTTTTCATCTTTCCCTCGATCCTGACTAGTCTCTCAGTCCCTGCCGATGAAAAACATCGCTACAGCATGATGCTGCCACCACGCTTCACTGTAGTGATGGTTTTCTCCAGACGTGACGCTTGGCATTCAGGCCTAAGAGGTCAATCTTGCTTTCATCAGACCAGAGAATCTTGTTTCTCATGGTCTGAGAGTTCTTTAGGTGCCTTTTGGCAAACTCCAAGCGGGCAGTCATGTGCCTTTTACTGAGGAGCGCCTTCCGTCTGGCCACTCAACCATGAAGGCCTGATTGGTGGAGTGCTGCAGAGATGGTTGTCCTTCTGGAAGGTTCTCCCATCTCCACAGAGAAACTCTGGAGCTCTGTCAATGTGACCATCAGGTTCTTGGTCACCTCCCTGACCACGGTCCTTCTCCCCCGATTTCTCAGTTTGGCCTAACGGCATGCTCTAGGAAGTGTCTTGGTGATTCTTCCATTTCAGAATGATGGAGGCCACTGTGTTCTTGGGGACCTTCAATGCAGCATAAATGTTTTGGTACCCTTCCCCAGAAGGGTGCCTCGACACAATCCTGTCTCTGAGCTCTACAGACAATTCCTTTAACCTCATGGCTTGGCTTTTGCTCTGACATGCACCGTCAACTGTGGGACCTTATATAGACAGGTGTGTGCTTTTCCAAATCATGTCCAATCAATTGAATTTACCCCAGGCGGACTCCAATCAAGTTGTAGAAACATCTCAAGGATGATCAATGGAAACAGGACGCACCTGAGCTCTATGTTGAGTCTCAATAGCAAAAAGGTCTGAATACTTATGTAAATAAGGTATTTATAAAAGGTATGTAAATAAGGTATTTATAAAAGGTATGTAAATAAGGTATTTATAAAAGGTATGTAAATAAGGTATTTATAAAAGGTATGTAAATAAGGTATTTATAAAAGGTATGTAAATAAGGTATTTATAAAAGGTATGTAAATAAGGTATTTATAAAAGGTATGTAAATAAGGTATTTATAAAAGGTATGTAAATAAGGTATTTATAAAAGGTATGTAAATAAGGTATTTATAAAAGGTATGTAAATAAGGTATTTATAAAAGGTATGTAAATAAGGTATTTATAAAAGGTATGTAAATAAGGTATTTATAAAAGATATGTAAATAAGGTATTTATAAAAGGTATGTAAATAAGGTATTTATAAAAATGGCAAACGAACCAAAAACAACTGTCATTATGGGTTTATTATTATTGTGTGTAGATTGATGAGGAATTGTTTTATTTCATCTGTTTCAGAATAAGGCTGTAAAACGTAACAAAATGTGGATAAAGTGAAAGGGTCTGAATCCTTCCGGAAGGCACCGTGTTAACACCTTTGTAGTAGTCTTCATCTTCTACGTAACGGGACAGCCCAAAGTCTCCCAGTTTGACACAGTCTGCAGACGCCACCAACACGTTCCTCACAGCTATGTCTCTAACCAATCACAATAGAGAAATGGAACGATGTTAACCAATCACGATAGAGAAATTGAACTATATTAACTAATCACAATAGAGAAATTGAACTATATTAACTAATCACAATAGAGAAATTGAACTATATTAACTAATCACAATAGAGAAATTGAACTATATTAACTAATCACAATAGAGAAATTGAACTATATTAACTAATCACAATAGAGAAATTGAACGATGTTAACTAATCACGATAGAGAAATTGAACTATATTAACTAATCACAATAGAGAAATTGAACGATGTTAACTAATCACGATAGAGAAATTGAACTATATTAACTAATCACGATAGAGAAATTGAACTATATTAACTAATCACAATAGAGAAATTGAACTATGTTAACCAATCACGATAGAGAAATTGAACTATATTAACTAATCACAATAGAGAAATTGAACTATATTAACTAATCACAATAGAGAAATTGAACTATATTGACCAATCACAATAGAGAAATTGAACTATATTGACCAATCACAATAGAGAAATTGAACTATATTGACCAATCACAATAGAGAAATTGAACTATAATGACCAATCACAATAGAGAAATTGAACTATATTAACTAATCACAATAGAGAAATTTAACTATATTGACCAATCACAATAGAGAAATTGAACTATATTAACACTATATTAACTAATCACAATAGAGAAATTGAACTATATTGACCAATCACAATAGAGAAATTGAACTATATTAACACTATATTAACTAATCACAATAGAGAAATTGAACTATATTGACCAATCACAATAGAGAAATTGAACTATATTGACCAATCACAATAGAGAAATTGAACTATATTAACCAATCACAAACTAAAACACTATCAAAAGATCCAATGCAGCCGTTATCATTTCTGGGTAACAATTAAAGCGGTCAATCAGCAGTAAAAAACAATAACAAAAATGACTCCCCGCTCCTGTTTTGGTAAAAAAGCTGAGGGATGATGTGCTGGAGAAATGTAACCACTCTCAAATTCATAGACAGCACTACGTCTGCAAGGACTGACCATCCATGATCTGGAAAATGTTAGTTTTAACCATGTTTGAGGCTATATAGTGTTTCTTTACATTTACTTTGTTTACAAGTAAAACAAACAGAGAGGTTTGGAACTCTCTTTCTTATTAGTTTATTAACTAATTAACCTCCTGGTGATGTCATCACACAGGCTAAAACTCCATCCCACCAAAACAGGCTGAAATTTCAGGTAGGTCTTTTCTAACAGCTCTTATGCTAAAAGGACATTTTCACCATTTTCACAGAATTATTCCAACATCATAGTGTGGAAATATGAATAAAACACAGGAAAATTACACTGGGTCTTTTAACCAATCCCAATGCCGGGATTAAACCATATTAACCATATTAACCAATCCCAATGCCGGGATTAAACCATATTAACCATATTAACCAATCCCAATGCCGGGATTAAACCATATTAACCATATTAACCAATCCCAATGCCGGGATTAAACCATATTAACCATATTAACCAATCCCAATGCCGGGATTAAACCATATTAACCAATCCCAATGCCGGGATTAAACCATATTAACCATATTAACCAATCCCAATGCCGGGATTAAACCATATTAACCATATTAACCAATCCCAATGCCGGGATTAAACCATATTAACCATATTAACCAATCCCAATGCCGGGATTAAACCATATTAACCATATTAACCAATCCCAATGCCGGGATTAAACCATATTAACCATATTAACCAATCCCAATGCCGGGATTAAACCATATTAACCATATTAACCAATCCCAATGCCGGGATTAAACCATATTAACCATATTAACCAATCCCAATGCCGGGATTAAACCATATTAACCATATTAACCAATGATAACCAATAACAGAGACACATAGTCAGAAATGAATCATTCAGCCAATGAGGAAGCAGACTTTGAGGGCTGACTGCAGAAGTGATATGATGCTATGGGGTTGATGAAACAGGCGTTCACTTCCTCTCTGGGTTAAAAAGGAGAAATCTGCAGTTCAAACAACAACAAAGCAGTCACCCTGCCAGTGTTTTGGTAAACAGCTGAAGGGTTGAAAAACATATTTGTTCACGAGCAGAATAAAAACAGCTGATACGTTGGGTCCTAATGGAGCCGTAGAACTAAGATCGTGAGGCATTTAGAGGTTATTCGTTTTGAAATGGTGATTGCCCCTTTAATAAACGACTTCCTCTAAACAACACGACGTTCAGGAAAGCAGGGACGTGAATGGAGCGCGTTTGTTACCTGTGTACCATGTTCAGCCCCTCCAGGTAAGCCAGGGCTTTACAGATCTGTAGACTATACAGGACCAGAGTTACACTGGTCAGAGACCTCTGCTGCTCCACAAGGTAGGTGCCCAACTACACACACACACACACACACACACACACACACACACACACACAGAGAGAGAGAGGAAGATATGTGGATTCTCTCTATACTTTATCCTGCTCTACTCCTTGATGTGATGCATTCTGAGCCAGTGAGTGACTTCATATTTTTGAGGCAGACTGGTGACATCACAAAAAACCTCTGACCCCTCGTGCCCTGAACTGGTCTCGGGAACCCTCACCTCTCCGTGCTCGTACAGCTCCATGACGATCCACACAGGGTCCACCTCAATGACCCCGATCAGACGTACAATGTGAGGATGATCTAGAGTCTTCATCAACACTGACAGAGAGAGAGAGATACAGACACAGAGAGAGAGATACAGAAAGAGAGAGAGATACAGAAAGAGAAAGAGAGATACAGAAAGAGAGAGAGAGAAAGAGTTTGGAGTTTTAAAATCATCTTTAAAATCATCTTTATTGGGTCTGGGAACCCACAACACTATAAACACTCATACAAAACCACAGTTACACATCAATTAAAAACACAACTCTAATTCCTCCTCCACAGTAACTAAACACAACAGCCTCTGAATACCCCATATACTCATAAACAGATCAATATTGTTGACAAGTTTATAATAGGCAAACTCAACCCTTAGTCTCGCTGCCAACATTCCCTCCAGCATTCCCACCACATCCACAGACCCCTGTCCCCGAATACTGTTCTTTCGGGTCTTCCATATTGCTAATTTGGCTGCTCCCTGACACAAAATTAGGCAAAGTAACTACACCCCTTCGACTAAACCTGTACTTTAGCCCAAATATAAACAGTTGGGAAGAGAAAACCTCACCCAGAGCTGAGAACCAATCAGTGATCAGGTCATCTAAAACCGTCACTGTACAACAGTCTCTGGGCGGCTTGAAGCCGGAAAGCCTTGATCCTGGAGGAAATGTCCACCAGGCCTTGCCCACCCTCGTGCAGCGGCAGGTACAGGGCTGCAGCTTTAATCCAGTGTTGTCCAGACCAGAAGAAATTGACAAGGGTCCTCTGAAGCTCCTGTAAAATGATTAGTCTGTGCCACAGGGTAGAGGCAGCAAGATTATTGGCTACCAGTACCCTTCCCCTATAAGACAGCTGGGGTAGCACCAATTTCCACCTTGACAGACACACACTTTCTCCACTACACCCTCCCAGTTATTTTTCTGAAATACATCGGAGCCTAGAAAAACCCCCAAAGTCTTCCCAAAGTCTTCATCCCATCTCTGCCCCACTGAAGCCCCCCTGGTAACCGTGGAGCGGACCCTATCTGAAGCCGACCTGCCCACAGCGATTCACTCTTTTCCCAATTGACTCTAGCTGAGGAGACCCAATCATACACCTTTAGAGTGTTTGAGAGAACCTTAACATCCTCACCCCCTGTAATAAAAACTATCACGTAATCTGCATACGCAGACAGTGCTATCGTGGGACCCTTCATTACACCTGGCACAGAGAAACCAGTACGCCTCGCTCTTAAAAAACAAAGCATTGGTTCAATCGCCAGACTATATAACTGCCTTGAAATTGGGCATCCCTGCCTGATGCCCCTTTGGACAGGGATGGGGCAGCTCAAACCGCACCCACCTTCACCATACACGAGGCCCCAGCATACAGTAAACTCATCCAAGACAAAAAAACATCCCCAAACCCAAAGGCTTTCATTGTTTTGAACAAGTACTGGTGGACCACACGATCAAAAGTCTTCTCCTGATCCAACGAAAGTAAACCCACATTCACATCAGACAGTTTACAACTGTCTAAAACATTTCTTATTAGAAACAAGTTATTAACTACAGAGCGGTCAGGTACACAGTAAGATTGGTCCTTATGGACCAACAACCCCAGATACTCTTTCAACCTGTTTGAGAGACATTTAGATACAATTGTTTGTTCTGCAAAACGCAACGGGTCGCCAATTTTTTATAGGAGCCAAATCCCCCTTTATAGGAGCCAAATCCCCCTTTATAGGAGCCAAATCCCCCTTTATAGAAGCCAAATCCCCCTTTTCTAGCAACAATGAAAGCACAGCATGTTAACAGGATACAGGAAGACAACTCTCATGAAAAGATTCACACACCACTTCATAAAAATCCTCCCCAATAGACCCCCAAAAGTGCTTCTAGAACTCAGATGGTAAACCATCGATGCCAGGGGCCTGTTGAGAGCTGCATAACTGCTGTGGAGTAATGTGGCTCCTGCAGAGTAATGTCAGAGTCCAAAAGCAGCTCTCTGCTCAGGGCCCAATTGAGGAAGACCATGTAACAACTGTTCAGTACACAGAGAGTCACAATCCTCCACCTTATAGAGGGCAGAGTAGAAAACCACGGCATGTTGGCGCATTTCACTGTCATCCGTGGTCACCTTCCCATCAAGGCAGACGAAGGCAGACTGTCTGTTTGTGTTGTAATGGCGACTGTCCTAGTGGTTCTAGGAGCATCCATATCTTTGAGGGTAACAACATGAGACCTAATCAAGGCACCCTTCACTCTTTCATGTAGAAACATCCTCAGTTCATGTCTCTTGTCCTGTCGTTCTGAGTGAGCAACTTCAATTCAATAGATTTGATGTCCTGTTCAAGGGCCCTGATAGTCTCTTTAACTTCAATATGAGACAGAGCAGTATACTGTTGACAAGACACACGTATTTGGGCCTTCCCAACCTCCCACCATTGTCTCAAGAACCTCCCACCATTCTCTCAAGAACCTCCCACCATTGTCTCAAGAACCTCCCACCATTGTCTCAAGAACCTCCCACCATTGTCTCAAGAACCTCCCACCATTGTCTCAAGAACCTCCCACCATTGTCTCAAGGACTCAAAATTCCCTTTTTCCAACCCTACTACAGTAGTGATCAGATACATACAACCGGTCTAACCTTCCAACCCTACTACAGTAGTGATCAGATACATACAACCTGTCTAACCTTCCAACCCTACTACAGTAGTGATCAGATACATACAACCTGTCTAACCTTCCAACCCTACTACAGTAGTGATCAGATACATACAACCGGTCTAACCTTCCAACCCTACTACAGTAGTGATCAGATACATACAACCTGTCTAACCTTCCAACCCTACTACAGTAGTGATCAGATACATACAACCTGTCTAACCTTCCAACCCTACTACAGTAGTGATCAGATACAAACAACATATCTAACCTTCCAACCCTACTACAGTAGTGATCAGATACATCTAACCTGTCTAACCTTCCAACCCTACTACAACCTGTCTAACCTTGCTGCACTGACACGACCTTCATTAACCTTTAACCATGTGTACTGCCTAACTGTTGCATTCCTTACTCTCCACACATCAGAAAGCTCAAACTCAGTTAGAAGACCAGACAGACAAGTAGCTGACCGCAGATGAGGTTCTTCAGCAGTGCGATCAACAGTAAAATCTACTGTACAGTTCCAGTCCCCACTTAATAACAATACACCACTCTTGGTCACACTACAGAGAGAGAGATAGAGACAGAGAGACACAGACAGAGGGAGAGATAGAGACAGAGACACAGAGAGAGAGAGACAGAGGGAGAGAGAGACAGAAAGACACAGAGAGACACAGAGAGAGAGAGACAGAGAGACACAGCGAGAGAGAGAGACAGAGAGACAGTGAGACAGAGACAGAGAGATAGACAGAGAGACAGTGACAGAGACAGAGAGACACAGCGAGAGAGAGAGACAGAGAGACAGTGAGACAGAGACAGAGAGAGAGACAGAGAGACAGAGACAGAGATAGAGACAGAGAGACAGTGAGACAGAGACAGAGAGAGAGACAGAGAGACACAGCGAGAGAGAGAGACAGAGAGACAGTGAGAGAGAGACAGAGAGAGAGACAGAGAGACAGTGAGACAGAGACAGAGAGAGAGAGACAGAGAGACACAGCGAGAGAGAGAGACAGAGAGACAGTGAGACAGAGACAGAGACAGAGAGACAGAGAGACACAGCAAGAGAGAGAGACAGTGAGAGAGACAGAGAGAGAGAGACAGAGAGACACAGCGAGAGAGAGAGACAGAGAGACAGTGAGACAGAGACAGTGAGAGAGAGAGTAATAACGTGGTTCACATACGTGACGAAGCCATTTTCAGGGACTACTGGCTAAAATGAAATGAGGCAGTACAGCTACAGTACTCACCAGCTTCACTCATAAACTTCTCCTTTACTTCAGCAGAACAGTCTTTACATGTCTTTACAGCTACACGCACACGCTCCCCTGTCTACATCACACACACACACACACACACACACACACACACACACACACACACACACACACACACACACACACACACACACACACACACACACACACACACACACACAGGAGAGGAGTACAATTTAGAAGAATTTAGATGCAGAGAGGAGATTTGATTTTAGAAATGAAAAGTGCCAGAGGGGAAGTGATGTCAGAGCCAGAGGGGAAGTGATGTCAGAGCCAGAGGGGAAGTGATGTCAGAGACTTGCCGGGCTTTTGTAGACTCCATCATGCACCTCTCCGAAGAAGCCCTCGCCCAGGATACGCCCCAGGTAAATTTCATCTCTGGAGAGGCTATACCTGCACCCTGATACACACACACACACAATACACACACTGATTGGCACATTTTACATTTGTGAACAGTTGGGATAAATAAAATAACTATTATTCCTGAATCACTGAATCACTGAATCACTGAATCACTGAATCACTGCTCCTCTGTCGGATGACGTCACTTACCAGAGTCTGGCTTCTCCTCGGGGATCTCAGCGTAGATGTCTGAACCTACAGGTAGATTAGGACTAGAATTAGATTCAGCACCAGATAATGTCTCCGTGTTTCTTAATCCGGATCCTAAAAAGGCTTTTGTTTTTTTTGCTCCTTTTGGTCCCCGGGACCAGGATGAAGAAATACAACTATAGAGAGAGGATTCATTCTTCAAAAACACTCACCTACACCTCGTCTGTTGTTTACACTCTTCCTGGGGACATCTTTACTCCCTCTGTTACAGATTCATTGATTGATTGAATGTATTAGAAACTTTCTAAGTTGCAGGACATTTACATACATAAAAGATAAAATGATTGAAGACAAAAAACACAATGAGGCGTGAAGTCTTATTTCCACTTGGAAACATAAATGTGTTTTAACCCACAGACACAGAGAGAGCAGTAACTGGAACAAAGTCTGGTGTGAAAACAACATTTAAGTAACACACTTGCAGCTAACCACATGCTAACACCGCATTTCTACTGACTAACATAGCTAACCACATATAAACATAAAACATATCCTACCGAACCCACACAGAGACAGAGACACAGAGAGAGAGAAACAGAGAGAGATACGGACACATAGAGAGAGAGAGAGAGAGAAAGAGAGA
>NC_143040.1:69439249-69446749 GCF_057628025.1 Oncorhynchus mykiss
CAGAGAGAGACAGGGACAGAGAGAGACAGGGACAGGGACAGAAACAGGGACAGAGAGAGACAGGGACAGAGACAGAAACAGGGACAGAGAGAGACAGGGACAGAGCGAGACAGGGACAGAGAGAGACAGGGACAGAGAGAGACAGGGACAGGGACAGAAACAGGGACAGAGAGAGACAGGGACAGAGAGAGACAGGGACAGAGAGAGACAGGGACAGGGACAGAAACAGGGACAGAGAGAGACAGGGACAGAGAGAGACAGGGACAGAGAGAGACAGGGACAGAGACAGAAACAGGGACAGAGAGAGACAGGGACAGAGAGAGACAGGGACAGAGACAGAAACAGGGACAGAGAGAGACAGGGACAGAGAGAGACAGGGACAGAGAGAGACAGGGACAGAGAGAGACAGGGACAGAGAGAGACAGGGACAGAAACAGGGACAGAGAGAGACAGGGACAGAGAGAGACAGGGACAGAGACAGAAACAGGGACAGAGAGAGACAGGGACAGAGAGAGACAGGGACAGGGACAGAAACAGGGACAGAGAGAGACAGGGACAGAGAGAGACAGGGACAGAGACAGAAACAGGGACAGAGAGAGACAGGGACAGAGAGAGACAGGGACAGAGACAGAAACAGGGACAGAGAGAGACAGGGACAGAGAGAGACAGGGACAGGGACAGAAACAGGGACAGAGAGAGACAGGGACAGAGAGAGACAGGGACAGGGACAGAAACAGGGACAGAGAGAGACAGGGACAGAGAGAGACAGGGACAGGGACACACACATATACATTTACTTTGAACCGTTCATTGTGTTTGGTTTGAGTGCAGGATAATTGTGGTTTGACCCTGAATGGTCTGATTCTCGGAAATGTGAAGAATGATAAGAGTAACAACTACCAAGAGTTTAGTACTGTCTGAATGATAAGAGTAACAACTACCAAGAGTTTAGTACTGTCTGAATGATAAGAGTAACAACTACCAAGAGTTTAGTACTGTCTGAATGATAAGAGTAACAACTACCAAGAGTTTAGTACTGTCTGAATGATAAGAGTAACAACTACCAAGAGTTTAGTACTGTCTGAATGATAAGAGTAACAACTACCAAGAGGTTAGTACTGTCTGAATGATAAGAGTAACAACTACCAAGAGGTTAGTACTGTCTGAATGATAAGAGTAACAACTACCAAGAGTTTAGTACTGTCTGAATGATAAGAGTAACAACTACCAAGAGTTTAGTACTGTCTGAATGATAAGAGTAACAACTACCAAGAGTTTAGTACTGTCTGAATGATAAGAGTAACAACTACCAAGAGTTTAGTACTGTCTGAATGATAAGAGTAACAACTACCAAGAGTTTAGTACTGTCTGAATGATAAGAGTAACAACTACCAAGAGTTTAGTACTGTCTGAATGATAAGAGTAACAACTACCAAGAGTTTAGTACTGTCTGAATGATAAGAGTAACAACTACCAAGAGTTTAGTACTGTCTGAATGATAAGAGTAACAACTACCAAGAGTTTAGTACTGTCTGAATGATAAGAGTAACAACTACCAAGAGTTTAGTACTGTCTGAATGATAAGAGTAACAACTACCAAGAGTTTAGTACTGTCTGAATGATAAGAGTAACAACTACCAAGAGGTTAGTACTGTCTGAATGATAAGAGTAACAACTACCAAGAGTTGAGTGTGAATGTTGTGTGTGGTTATGGGCAGGATGGGACATTGCAAAAGGGTTCTTCAGCAGTCCCCAACGGTGAACCCTTTTTTGGTTCCAGGTAGAACCCTTTTGGTTTCCATGTAGAACTCTCTGTGGAAAGGGTTCTACATGGAACCCAAAAGGGAGTTCTACCTGAAACCAAAAGGGTTCTATCTGAAACCAAAAAAGGGTTCTCCTATGGGGACTGCTGAAGAAATGTTTCAGTTTCTAGATAGCACCTTTTTGTTTCTTCTTCTAAGAGTGTATAGGTCTATGGATGGGGCAGATATGTTGGCCAACTACAACTCACCACAGAGTGTATAGGTCTATGGATGGGGCAGATATGTTGGCCAACTACAACTCACCACAGAGTGTATAGGTCTATGGATGGGGCAGATATGTTGGCCAACTACAACTCACCACAGAGTGTATAGGTCTATGGATGGGGCAGATATGTTGTTTGGCCTACTACAACTCACCACAGAGTGTATAGGTCTATGGATGGGGCAGATATGTTGGCCAACTACAACTCACCACAGAGTGTATAGGTCTATGGATGGGGCAGATATGTTGGCCAACTACAACTCACCACAGAGTGTATAGGTCTATGGATGGGGCAGATATGTTGTTTGGCCAACTACAACTCACCACAGAGTGTATAGGTCTATGGATGGGGCAGATATGTTGGCCAACTACAACTCACCACAGAGTGTATAGGTCTATGGATGGGGCAGATATGTTGTTTGGCCTACTACAACTCACCACAGAGTGTATAGGTCTATGGATGGGGCAGATATGTTGGCCAACTACAACTCACCACAGAGTGTATAGGTCTATGGATGGGGCAGATATGTTGGCCAACTACAACTCACCACAGAGTGTATAGGTCTATGGATGGGGCAGATATGTTGTTTGGCCAACTACAACTCACCACAGAGTGTATAGGTCTATGGATGGGGCAGATATGTTGGCCAACTACAACTCACCACAGAGTGTATAGGTCTATGGATGGGGCAGATATGTTGGCCAACTACAACTCACCACAGAGTGTATAGGTCTATGGATGGGGCAGATATGTTGGCCAACTACAACTCACCACAGAGTGTATAGGTCTATGGATGGGGCAGATATGTTGGCCAACTACAACTCACCACAGAGTGTATAGGTCTATGGATGGGGCAGATATGTTGGCCAACTACAACTCACCACAGAGTGTATAGGTCTATGGATGGGGCAGATATGTTGGCCAACTACAACTCACCACAGAGTGTATAGGTCTATGGATGGGGCAGATATGTTGTTTGGCCTACTACAACTCACCACAGAGTGTATAGGTCTATGGATGGGGCAGATATGTTGGCCAACTACAACTCACCACAGAGTGTATAGGTCTATGGATGGGGCAGATATGTTGGCCAACTACAACTCACCACAGAGTGTATAGGTCTATGGATGGGGCAGATATGTTGTTTGGCCAACTACAACTCACCACAGAGTGTATAGGTCTATGGATGGGGCAGATATGTTGGCCAACTACAACTCACCACAGAGTGTATAGGTCTATGGATGGGGCAGATATGTTGGCCAACTACAACTCACCACAGAGTGTATAGGTCTATGGATGGGGCAGATATGTTGGCCAACTACAACTCACCACAGAGTGTATAGGTCTATGGATGGGGCAGATATGTTGGCCAACTACAACTCACCACAGAGTGTATAGGTCTATGGATGGGGCAGATATGTTGGCCAACTACAACTCACCACAGAGTGTATAGGTCTATGGATGGGGCAGATATGTTGGCCAACTACAACTCACCACAGAGTGTATAGGTCTATGGATGGGGCAGATATGTTGGCCAACTACAACTCACCACAGAGTGTATAGGTCTATGGATGGGGCAGATATGTTGGCCAACTACAACTCACCACAGAGTGTATAGGTCTATGGATGGGGCAGATATGTTGGCCAACTACAACTCACCACAGAGTGTATAGGTCTATGGATGGGGCAGATATGTTGGCCAACTACAACTCACCACAGAGTGTATAGGTCTATGGATGGGGCAGATATGTTGGCCAACTACAACTCACCACAGAGTGTATAGGTCTATGGATGGGGCAGATATGTTGTTTGGCCAACTACAACTCACCACAGAGTGTATAGGTCTATGGATGGGGCAGATATGTTGGCCAACTACAACTCACCACAGAGTGTATAGGTCTATGGATGGGGCAGATATGTTGGCCAACTACAACTCACCACAGAGTGTATAGGTCTATGGATGGGGCAGATATGTTGGCCAACTACAACTCACCACAGAGTGTATAGGTCTATGGATGGGGCAGATATGTTGGCCAACTACAACTCACCACAGAGTGTATAGGTCTATGGATGGGGCAGATATGTTGGCCAACTACAACTCACCACAGAGTGTATAGGTCTATGGATGGGGCAGATATGTTGGCCAACTACAACTCACCACAGAGTGTATAGGTCTATGGATGGGGCAGATATGTTGGCCAACTACAACTCACCACAGAGTGTATAGGTCTTTGGATGGGGCAGATATGTTGTTTGGCCAACTACAACTCACCACAGAGTGTATAGGTCTATGGATGGGGCAGATATGTTGGCCAACTACAACTCACCACAGAGTGTATAGGTCTATGGATGGGGCAGATATGTTGGCCAACTACAACTCACCACAGAGTGTATAGGTCTATGGATTGGGCAGATATGTTGGCCAACTACAACTCACCAAAGAGTGTATAGGTCTATGGATGGGGCAGATATGTTGGCCAACTACAACTCACCACAGAGTGTATAGGTCTATGGATGGGGCAGATATGTTGTTTGGCCAACTACAACTCACCACAGAGTGTATAGGTCTATGGATGGGGCAGATATGTTGGCCAACTACAACTCACCACAGAGTGTATAGGTCTATGGATGGGGCAGATATATTGGCCAACTACAACTCACCACAGAGTGTATAGGTCTATGGATGGGGCAGATATGTTGGCCAACTACAACTCATTGCATAGTGTATAGGTCTATGGATGGGGCAGATATGTTGTTTGGCCAACTACAACTCACCACAGAGTGTATAGGTCTATGGATGGGGCAGATATGTTGGCCAACTACAACTCATTGCATAGTGTATAGGTCTATGGATGGGGCAGATATGTTGTTTGGCCTACTACAACTCACCACAGAGTGTATAGGTCTATGGATGGGGCAGATATGTTGTTTGGCCAACTACAACTCACCACAGAGTGTATAGGTCTATGGATGGGGAAGATATGTTGGCCAACTACAACTCACCACAGAGTGTATAGGTCTATGGATGGGGCAGATATGTTGGCCAACTACAACTCACCACAGAGTGTATAGGTCTATGGATGGGGCAAATATGTTGTTTGGCCAACTACAACTTACCACAGAGTGTATAGGTCTATGGATGGGGCAGATATGTTGTTTGGCCAACTACAACTCACCACAGAGTTTTTATCTGCACGCTGGCGGATCCCCTCGGGGCCAATGACCAGGTCCACCGTCAGACTCCAGCCTTGCTGGAGAGAGAGACAGGGGGGACAAGGGCTTGAGTGGAGAATAGGATTCAGGGTGTGTAGTGTGTGTGTGTGTGTGTGTATGTGTGTGTGTGTAGTGTGTGTGTGTGTAGTGTGTGTGTGTGTGTGTGTGTAGTGTGTAGTGTGTGTGTAGTGTGTGTGTGTGTGTGTGTGTCTGTAGTGTGTGTGTGTGTGTGTGTAGTGTGTGTGTGTGTGCGTGCGCAGTGTGTGTGTGTGTGTGCGTGTGTGTGCGTGCGTGTGTGACTCACCACTAACTGACAGGTGAAACTCTCCTGTATGTAGTCATAGCAGTCTGCCAGCGTGGTAAAGAATTTCACAACACACTCCTCTTCCTTCAGACACGAGTACCTCTGGAACGTCTGTTGAATCATCTTACGCAAAGCCTTCGACTGGGGAATCGAAACAGATACATTGGGCTCCAAAATGACTGTCTCCCATGACTGGCAACGCACAAACAAACCTTTAAAAAAATATAAACAATATTATTATAGAGATAAACTCAGAATACCAACACGTGAGAAATACTGTATTTTATTAAAGTTTCAATGGAACCCACCAAAAGCATACAATTATTTAATACAAAATACATTTGACCAAAATCAAGGTTTCATAATTATTGGCACTCCTCTTTTAGTACTTAGTGCAACCACCTCTGGTAAGGACAACAGCATGGAGTCTTTTCCTGTAATGTTTTACAAGGTTAAGGAACACATCTGGAGGGATTTTGGACCATTCCTCTATGCAGATCCTTTCAAGATCCTTCACATTCTTGGGTTTGTGCTTATCAACTGCCCCTCTTCCACTCAGCCCACAGGTTTTCCATTGGATTGAGGTCCGGCCACTGACATGGCAGAACATTGATTTTGTTGTCACAGAACCATTTCTGTGTGGATCTTGAGGTATGTTTTGGGTCATTGTCTTGTTGGAAAGTCCACCTACGGCCAAGTCCCAGCCTTCTGGCAGAGGCAACCAGATTTTCAGCACAAAAATCGACTGATACTTGGTAGAATTCATTATGCCATCAATCTTAACCAGTGCCCCTGGACCTCTGGAATTAAAACAGCCCCAAAACATCACTGACCCACCACCATATTTCACCGTGGGTATGAGGTTCCTCTCCTTGTATGCATCTCTGTTTCGACGCCAAACATGCAGATGCTGTATCTGACCAAAACATTCCATTTTGGTCTCCTCTGACCAGAGCACCTTCTTCCAGTCATAATTTAAATGACGTTTGGTAAACTCCAAGCGCTTGGTTCTGTGTCTTGGGGTCAGAAAGGGCTTTTTCTTCTGGCAACCCTACCAAAGAGCCTGTGGTTGTGGAGGTGGAGTCTGATGGTGCTTTCTTCTGGCAACCCTTCCAAAGAGCCTGTGGTTGTGGAGGTGGAGTCTGATGGTGCTTTCTTCTGGCAACCCTTCCAAAGAGCCTGTGGTTGTGGAGGTGGAGTCTGATGGGACTTTCTTCTGGCAACCCTTCCAAAGAGCCTGTGGTTGTGGAGGTGGAGTCTGATGGGACTTTCTTCTGGCAACCCTTCCAAAGAGCCTGTGGTTGTGGAGGTGGAGTCTGGTGGTGCTTTCTTCTGGCAACCCTTCCAAAGAGCCTGTGGTTGTGGAGGTGGAGTCTGATGGGACTTTCTTCTGGCAACCCTTCCAAAGAGCCTGTGGTTGTGGAGGTGGAGTCTGATGATGCTTTTTTGAAACCTGGTGACCCCAAGACGCCACCAAGGCCTGCAATTATTTCACAGTGATTCTTGGGGATTTTGTTGCTTCTCTCACCATCCTCCTCCCTCTCCTGGGGGGCTAAATGAATATGCGTCCTCTACCCATGAGGTTTTCAACTGTTCCATATCTTTAGCATGGTTTACTGATTGCCCTGACAGTACTCAGTGTTTTTAAAGTATAAACTGCCTACATTTTGCTGGACCCCAGGAAGAGTAACTAAATGGGTCTCTGTGATAAATACAAATACAGGGGTAAATTCAATCGTCTTGTTGCCATTAACAGATTTATGAAGGTCTACGACCATCGGTCTCTCTTGAACTGCCAGTTCTTTTGTTTTCTTCATGTTGTTGGATGACAAAGGGATATTGCAGGGGTGTTAACTCATTTTTATACCCTAGTGAAAAAGGAAGTGATGTCATGGCTCAATATAGTTCCTTAAGACTTAGATACACTTAAAAAAAAAGTGGAATTTAGATCCTGGTT
>NC_143040.1:69449249-69499249 GCF_057628025.1 Oncorhynchus mykiss
AATTCGACCATGAAGGCCTGATTCACACAGTCTCCTCTGAATAGTTGATGTTGAGGTGTGTCTGTCACTTGAACTCTCTGAAGCATTTATTTGGGCTGCAATTTCTGAGTCTGGTAACTCTAATGAACTCATCCTCTGCAGCAGATGTAACTCTAATGAACTCATCCTCTGCAGCAGATGTAACTCTAATGAACTCATCCTCTGCAGCAGAGGTAACTCTAATGAACTCATCCTCTGCAGCAGAGGTAACTGGGTCTTCCTTTCCTGTGGCGGTCCTCATGGGAGCCAGTTTCATCACAGCACTTGATGGTTTTAACGACTGCACTTGAAGAAATGTTCAAAGTTCTTGAAATATTCTACATTGACTGACCTTTTATGTCTTAAAGTAATGATGAACTGTCGTTTCTCTTTGCTTATTTGAGCTGTTCTTGCCATAAGATGGATTTGGTATTTTACCAGATAGGGCTATCTTCTGTATACAACCCCTACCTTGTCACAACACAACTGATTGGATCGGAAGCATTAAGGAGGAAAGGAATTCCACAAATTAACTTAAGAAGGCACAACTGTTAATTGAAATGCATTCCAGGTGACTACCTCATGAAGCTGGTTGAGAGAATGCCAAGAGTGTGCAAAGCTGTCATCAAGGCAAAGGGTGGCTACTTTGAAGAATCTCAAATATAACAACATTGTTAGGTGCGTGAATGAGGACCCAAAAGCGAATTAACGTAAACAGAGCTTCTTTAATAACAAAACAAACGTAGGCTCAGATGGACCTGCAGATTCCGACAGGACAGGACAAGGTTGCAGCAAACATGACGATAGTCTGGTTCAGGCATGAATAACACAAACAAGAATCCGACAAAGACAGAAACAAAAACAGAGAGAGATATAGAGGACTAATCAGAGGGAAAAAGGGAACAGGTGGGAAAAGGTGTGACGAGGTAGTTAGGAGGAGACAAGGAACAGCTGGGGGAAAGAGGGGGAGAAAAGGTAACCTAATAACGACCAGCAGAGGGAGACAGGGTGAAGGGAAAGGACAGAAACAAGACACAACATGACAATACATGACAGTACCCCCCCACTCACCGAGCGCCTCCTGGCGCACTCGAGGAGGAAACCTGGCGGCAACGGAGGAAATCATCGATCAGCGCACGGTCCAGCACGTCCCGAGAGGGAACCCAACTCCTCTCCTCAGGACCGTACCCCTCCCAATCTACTAGGTACTGATGACCACGGCCCCGAGGACGCATGTCCAAAATCCTACGGACCCTGTAGATGGGTGCGCCCTCGACAAGGATGGGGGGGGGGGGGGGAAGACGAGCGGGGGCGCGAAGAACGGGCTTGACACAGGAGACATGGAAGACCGGGTGGACGCGACGAAGATATCGCGGAAGAAGAAGTCGAACTGCGACAGGATTAATGATCTGAGAAATACGGAACGGACCAATGAACCGCGGGGTCAACTTGCGAGAAGCGGTCTTAAGGGGAAGGTTCTGAGTGGAGAGCCAAACTCTCTGACCGCGACAATATCTAGGACTCTTAGTTCTACGCTTATTAGCAGCCCTCACAGTCTGCGCCCTATAACGGCAAAGTGCAGACCTGACCCTCTTCCAGGTGCGCTCGCAACGTTGGACAAAAGCCTGAGCGGAGGGGACGCTGGACTCGGCGAACTGAGATGAGAACAGCGGAGGCTGGTACCCGAGGCTACTCTGAAAAGGAGATAGCCCGGTCGCAGACGAAGGAAGCGAGTTGTGGGCGTATTCTGCCCAGGGGAGCTGTTCTGACCAAGACGCAGGGTTGCGAAAAGAAAGACTGCGTAAGATGCGACCAATAGTCTGATTGACCCGTTCTGCTTGACCGTTAGACTGGGGGTGAAAGCCGGAAGAGAGACTGACGGAAGCCCCAATCAAACGGCAAAACTCCCTCCAAAATTGAGACGTGAATTGCGGACCTCTGTCCGAAACGACGTCTGACGGAAGGCCATGAATTCTGAAAACATTCTCGATGATGATTTGTGCCGTCTCTTTAGCAGAAGGAAGCTTAGCAAGGGGAATAAAATGAGCCGCCTTAGAGAACCTGTCGACAACCGTAAGAATAACAGTCTTCCCCACTGACGAAGGCAGTCCGGTGACAAAATCTAAGGCGATGTGAGACCACGGTCGAGAGGGAATGGGAAGCGGCCTGAGACGGCCGGCAGGAGGAGAGTTACCGGACTTAGTCTGCGCGCAGACCGAACAATTAGCCACGAAACGACGCGTGTCATGCTCCCGGGTGGGCCACCAAAAACGCTGGCGAATGGAAGCAAGCGTACCCCGAACGCCAGGGTGGCCGGCTAACTTGGCAGAGTGAGCCCACTGAAGAACGGCCAGACGAGTAGGAACGGGAACGAAAAGAAGGTTCCTAGGACAAGCGCGCGGCGACGGAGTGTGAGTGAGTGCTTGCTTTACCTGCCTCTCAATTCCCCAGACAGTCAACCCGACAACACGCCCCTCAGGGAGAATCCCCTCGGGGTCAGTGGAGGCTACTGAAGAACTGAAGAGACGAGATAAAGCATCAGGCTTGGTGTTCTTAGAGCCCGGACGATAAGAAATCACGAACTCGAAACGAGCGAAAAACAGCGCCCAGCGCGCCTGACGCGCATTAAGTCGTTTGGCAGAACGGATGTACTCAAGGTTCCTATGGTCGGTCCAAACGACAAAAGGAACGGTCGCCCCCTCCAACCACTGTCGCCATTCGCCTAGGGCTAAGCGGATGGCGAGCAGTTCGCGGTTTCCCACATCATAGTTACGTTCCGACGGCGACAGGCGATGAGAAAAATACGCGCAAGGGTGGACCTTGTCGTCAGAGAGGGAGCGCTGAGAAAGAATGGCTCCCACGCCCACCTCTGACGCGTCAACCTCGACAACGAACTGTCTAGAGACGTCAGGTGTAACAAGGATAGGTGCGGATGTAAAACGATTCTTGAGGAGATCAAAAGCTCCCTGGGCGGAAACGGACCACTTAAAGCACGTCTTGACAGAAGTAAGGGCTGTGAGAGGAGCTGCCACCTGACCGAAATTACGGATGAAACGACGATAGAAGTTCGCGAAGCCGAGAAAGCGCTGCAGCTCGACGCGTGACTTAGGGACGGGCCAATCAATGACAGCTTGGACCTTAGCGGGATCCATCTTAATGCCTTCAGCGGAAATAACAGAACCGAGAAATGTGACGGAGGAGGCATGAAAAGTGCACTTCTCAGCCTTCACAAAAAGACAATTCTCTAAAAGGCGCTGGAGGACACGTCGAACGTGCTGAACATGAATCTGGAGTGACGGTGAAAAAAATCAGGATATCGTCAAGGTAAACGAAAACAAAGATGTTCAGCATGTCTCTCAGGACATCATTGACTAATGCCTGAAAGACAGCTGGAGCGTTAGCGAGGCCGAAAGGAAGAACCCGGTATTCAAAGTGCCCTAACGGAGTGTTAAACGCCGTCTTCCACTCGTCCCCCTCCCTGATGCGCACGAGATGGTAAGCGTTACGAAGGTCCAACTTAGTGAAAAACCTGGCTCCCTGCAGGATCTCAAAGGCTGAAGACATAAGAGGAAGCGGATAACGATTCTTCACTGTTATGTCATTCAGCCCTCGATAATCTATGCAGGGGCGCAGGGACCCGTCCTTCTTAACAAAAAAAAACCCCGCTCCGGCGGGAGAGGAGGAGGGGACTATGGTACCGGCGGCAAGAGCTACAGACAAATAATCTTCGAGAGCCTTACGTTCGGGAGCCGACAGAGAGTATAGTCTACCCCGGGGGGGAGTGGTTCCCGGAAGGAGATCAATACTACAATCATACGACCGGTGTGGAGGAAGAGAGGTGGCCCTGGACCGACTGAACACCGTGCGCAGATCGTGATATTCCTCCGGCACCCCTGTCAAATCACCAGGCTCCTCCTGTGAAGAAGAGATAGAGGAAACAGGAGGGATAGCAGACATTAAACATTTCACATGACAAGAGACGTTCCAGGAGAGGATAGAATTACTAGACCAATTAATAGAAGGATTATGACAAACTAGCCAGGGATGGCCCAAAACAACAGGTGTAAAAGGTGAACGAAAAATTAAAAAAGAAATGGTTTCGCTATGATTACCAGAAACAGTGAGGGTTAAAGGTAGCGTCTCACGCTGAATCCTGGGGAGAGGACTACCATCCAAGGCGAACAAGGCCGTGGACTCCCTTAACTGTCTGAGAGGAATGTCATGTTCCCGAGCCCAGGTCTCGTCCATAAAACAGCCCTCCGCCCCAGAGTCTATTAAGGCACTGCAGGAAGCTGACGAACCGGTCCAGCGTAGATGGACCGACAAGGTAGTGCAGGATCTTGAAGGAGAGACAGGAGTAGTAGCGCTCACCAGTAGCCCTCCGCTTACTGATGAGCTCTGGCTTTTACTGGACATGAAGTGACAAAATGACCAGCAGAACCGCAATAGAGACAGAGGCGGTTGGTGATTCTCCGTTCCCTCTCCTTAGTCGAGATGCGGATACCTCCCAGCTGCATAGGCTCAGCACCCGAGCCGGCAGAGGAAGATGGTAGTGATGCGGAGAGGGGGGCAACGGAGAACGCGAGCTCCTTTCCACGAGCTCGGTGACGAAGATCAACCCGTCGCTCAATGCGAATAGCGAGTTCAATCAAGGAATCCACGCTGGAAGGAACCTCCCGGGAGAGAATCTCATCCTTTACCTCTGCGCGGAGACCCTCCAGAAAACGAGCGAGCAAAGCCGGCTCGTTCCAGCCACTGGAGGCAGCAAGAGTGCGAAACTCAATAGAGTAGTCTGTTATGGATCGATTACCTTGACATAGGGAAGACAGGACCCTGGAAGCCTCCTCCCCAAAAACAGATCGATCAAAAACCCGTATCATCTCCTCCTTAAAGTCCTGATACTGGTTAGTTCACTCAGCCCTTGCCTCCCAGATTGCCGTGCCCCACTCACGAGCCCGTCCAGTAAGGAGAGATATGACGTAGGCGACACGAGCAGTGCTCCTGGAGTAAGTGTTGGGCTGGAGAGAAAACACAATATCACACTGGGTGAGGAACGAGCGGCATTCAGTGGGCTCCCCAGAGTAACACGGCGGGTTATTGATTCTGGGCTCCGGAGATTCGAAAGCCCTGGAAGTGGCCGGTGGATCGAGGCGGAGATGGTGAACCTGTTCTGTGAGGTTGGAGACTTGGGTGGCCAGGGTCTCAACGGCATGTCGAGCAGCAGACAATTCCTGCTCGTGTCTGCCTAGCATCGCTCCCTGGATCTCGACGGCTGAGTGGAGAGGATCCGAAGTCGCTGGGTCCATTCTTGGTCGGATTCTTCTGTTAGGTGCGTGAATGAGGACCCAAAAGCGAATTAACGTAAACAGAGCTTCTTTAATAACAAAACAAACGTAGGCTCAGATGGACCGGCAGATTCCGACAGGACAGGACAAGGTTGCAGCAAACATGACGATAGTCTGGTTCAGGCATGAATAACACAAACAAGAATCCGACAAAGACAGAAACAAAAACAGAGAGAGATATAGAGGACTAATCAGAGGGAAAAAGGGAACAGGTGGGAAAAGGGGTGACGAGGTAGTTAGGAGGAGACAAGGAACAGCTGGGGGAAAGAGGGGGAGAAAAGGTAACCTAATAACGACCAGCAGAGGGAGACAGGGTGAAGGGAAAGGACAGAAACAAGACACAACATGACAATACATGACAAACATATTTTGATTAACAATTTTTTGGTTACTACATGATTCCATATGTGTTATTTCATAGATTTGATGTCTTCACTAATTATTCTACAATGTAGAAAATAGTAAAAATAAAATAAAACCCTTGAATGAGTTGCTGTTCTATAACACATGGTCAATATATATATATTGCAAAGGGGAGGTGTCAAAATCAAAAGTAAGTCAGTACCAGCTGCATTAATGTGTGTATATATACAGTGCCTTGCGAAAGTATTCGGCCCCCTTGAACTTTGCGACCTTTTGCCACATTTCAGGCTTCAAACATAAAGATATAAAACTGTATTTTTTTGTGAAGAATCAACAACAAGTGGGACACAATCATGAAGTGGAACGACATTTATTGGATATTTCAAACTTTTCTAACAAATCAAAAACTGAAAAATTGGGCGTGCAAAATTATTCAGCCCCTTTACTTTCAGTGCAGCACTCTCTCCAGAAGTTCAGTGAGGATCTCTGAATGATCCAATGTTGACCTAAATGACTAATGATGATAAATACAATCCACCTGTGTGTAATCAAGTCTCCGTATAAATGCACCTGCACTGTGATAGTCTCAGAGGTCCGTTAAAAGCGCAGAGAGCATCATGAAGAACAAGGAACACACCAGGCAGGTCCGAGATACTGTTGTGAAGAAGTTTAAAGCCGGATTTGGATACAAAAATATTTCCCAAGCTTTAAACATCCCAAGGAGCACTGTGCAAGCGATAATATTGAAATGGAAGGAGTATCAGACCACTGCAAATCTACCAAGACCTGGCCGTCCCTCTAAACTTTCAGCTCATACAAGGAGAAGACTGATCAGAAAAACAGCCAAGAGGCCCATGATCACTCTGGATGAACTGCAGAGATCTACAGCTGAGGTGGGAGACTCTGTCCATAGGACAACAATCAGTCGTATATTGCACAAATCTGGCCTTTATGGAAGAGTGGCAAGAAGAAAGCCATTTCTTAAAGATATCCATAAAAAGTGTTGTTTAAAGTCACCTGGGAGACACACCAAACATGTGGAAGAAGGTGCTCTGGTCAGATGAAACCAAAATTGAACTTTTTGGCAACAATGCAAAACGTTATGTTTGGCGTAAAAGCAACACAGCTGAACACACCATCCCCACTGTCAAACATGGTGGTGGCAGCGTCATGGTTTGGGCCTGCTTTTCTTCAGCAGGGACAGGGAAGATGGTTAAAATTGATGGGAAGATGGATGGAGCCAAATACAGGACCATTCTGGAAGATAACCTGATGGAGTCTGCAAAAGACCTGAGACTGGGACGGAGATTTGTCTTCCAACAAGACAATGATCCAAAACATAAAGCAAAATCTACAATGGAATGGTTCAAAAATAAACATATCCAGGTGTTAGAATGGCCAAGTCAAAGTCCAGACCTAAATCCAATCGAGAATCTGTGGAAAGAACTGAAAACTGCTGTTCACAAATGCTCTCCATCCAACCTCACTGAGCTCGAGCTGTTTTGCAAGGAGGAATGGGGAAAAAATGTAGTCTCTCGATGTGCAAAACTGATAGAGACATACCCCAAGCGACTTACAGCTGTAATCGCAGCAAAAGGTGGCGCTACAAAGTATTAACTTAAGGGGGCTGAATAATTTTGCACGCCCAATTATTCAGTTTTTGATTTGTTAAAAAAGTTTTAAATATCCAATAAATGTCGTTCCACTTCATGATTGTGTCCCACTTGTTATTGATTCTTCACAAAAAAATACAGTTTTATATCTTTATGTTTGAAGCCTGAAATGTGGCAAAAGGTCGCAAAGTTCAAGGGGGCCGAATACTTTCGCAAGGCACTGTATATATATATATATATATATATATATATATATATATATATATATATATATATATATATATATATATATATATATATATACACATACACATACACACACACACACACATCACTTATCAACACATGGTCAATACATATGAACTCAGCAGAAAAAGAAACGTCCCTTTTTCAGGACCCAGTCTTTCAAAGATCATTTGTAAAAATCCAAATAATTTCACAGATCTTCATTGCAAAGGGTTTTAACACTGTTTCCCATGCTTTTTCAATGAACCACAAACAATGAACATGCACCTGTGGAATGGTTAAGACACTAAGAGCTTACAGATTGTAGGCAATTAAGGTCACAGTTATGACAAATTAGGACACTAAACAGGCCTTTCTACTGACTTTGAAAAACACCAAAAGAAAGATGCCCAGGGTCCCTGCTCATCTGTGTGAATGTGCCTAAAGCATGCTGCAAGGAGGCATGAGGACAGCAGATGTGGCCAGGGCAATGAATTGTAACGTCTGTACTGTGAGACGTTTAAGACCACACTACAGGGAGACAGGATGTATAGCTGATCATGCTCGCAGTAACAGACCACATGTAACAACACCTGCACAGGATCGGTACATCTGAACATCACACCTGCGAGACGGGTACAGGATGGCAACAACAACTGCCCGAGTTACACCAGGGACGCACAACCCCTCCATCAGTGCTCAGACTGTCTGCAATAGGCTGGTCCTCACCAGACAATCACCGGCAACGTCATCTATGGGCACAAAGCCACCGTCGCTGGACCAGACAGGACTGGCAAAAAGTGCTCTGCACTGAAGAGTCGTGGTGCAGGCAATCTCAAAGCTGTGTGTTACAGGGAAGACATCCTCCTCCCTCATGTGGTACCCTTCCTGCAGGCTCATCCTGACATGACCTTCCAGCCTGACAATGCCACCAGCCATACTGCTCGTTCTGTGCGTGATTTCCTGCAAGACAGCAATGTCACTGTTCTGCCATGGCCAGTGAAGAGCCCGGATGTCAATCCCATTGAGCACGTCTGGGACCTGTTGGATCGGCGGGTGAGGGCTAGGGCCATTCCCCCCAGAAATGTACGGGAACTTGCGTTCATAAATCAGGTCCTTTGTTGAGTTGGGCTCTGGG
This sequence comes from Oncorhynchus mykiss, assembly GCF_057628025.1. Lineage (NCBI taxonomy): Eukaryota > Metazoa > Chordata > Actinopteri > Salmoniformes > Salmonidae > Oncorhynchus > Oncorhynchus mykiss. The sequence goes on from NC_143040.1 coordinate 69,457,952, forward strand.
ATGTAACAACCGTTGAGCATCTGAGGAAATGGGTTGAATGTGTAAGAGAGAGAGTGTGTGTGTGTGTATGTGTTTATGTACCTGAGCTTGCAGACCAGCTGTGTGAAGGAGGGTCGTAACTACATCCCATTGGGACCCGTCTGGGACCTGTTATTTATTTATTTCACCTTTAGTTAACCAGGAAGGGCTCATTGAGATTTAAAATCTCTTTTCAAGAGCGTCCTGGCCAAGATAGGCAGCACCAAGTCATTACAAAAATTACAGACAAACAACATGAAAAACTACAAGTAATCTAGTAAAAACCATAGAATTCACAAGAGTATAACAAAATCAAAAAGAGCAAATTAAAAAACATTAACAGGTCAGGGAATCAGTCTCAAGATCATTCATCAGTGATTTAAAAATACCAATCGGGACAAATTCTTCCAGTTTAAAAGTATTTTGTAAGTCGTTCCAAGACGATGGCGCAGAGGACATACAGTGGGGCAAAAAAGTATTTAGTCAGCCACCAATTGTGCAAGTTCTCCCACTTAAAAAGATGAGAGAGGCCTGTAATTTTCATCATAGGTACACTTCAACTATGACAGACAAAATGAGAAAATCACATTGTAGGATTTTTAATGAATTTATTTGCAAATTATCTTTTTAAGTGGGAGAACTTGCACAATTGGTGGCTGACTAAATACTTTTTTGCCCCACTGTAAAAGCACTTTTACCAAATTCAGTTCGGGCATTTGGAACAGTTAGCAGGATAAAGTCCAGCGAACGAAGAGACGACCCACCACATTTCTGAACAATAAAAATGCCCAAATAAAAAGGTAGTAAACCCAAAATGTCTTTGTAAATAAAAGTATACCAGTGACTGAGCCTAGGAGTGACTAGAGAAGGCCAGCCAACCCTGGTATACAAAGTGCAGTGGTGCGTAAGGGTTTTGCAGTTTAAAATAAATCTCAAAGTGCCATGGTAAAGAGTGTCAATTGATCTCAAACACTGAGTGGAAGCATTCATATATAAAATATCCTCATTGTCTAGTTAAGGCATACATTTAGCTGATACTAGCCTCCTTCTGGCTTCAAAAGAAAAAGGCCTTATTCCTAAAATAAAATCTCAATTTTAGCTTCAAAGTTGTTGAATATGCAATTTAAAAAAGCCTGTCATCAATTAAAATTCCACGATATTTATGAGGTTACAACCTCAATCTGCTCGACCTGTTGGATCGGAGGGTGAGGGTCATTCCCCCCAGAAAGGTCCTGGAACTTGCAGGTGCTTGTTAACAAACTATCGTTTTGGCAAGTCGGTTAGGACATCTATGTTGTGCATGACACAATACATTTTTCCAACAATTGTTTACAGGCAGATTTATTTCACTGTCTCACAATTCCAGTGGGTCAGAAGTTTACATACACTAAGTTGCCTTTAAACAGCTTGGAAAATGATGTCATGTCTTTAGAATCTTCTGATAAGCTAATTGACATCATTTGAGTCAATTGGAGGTATACCTGTGGATGTATTTCAAGGCCTACCTTCAAACTCAGTGCCTCTTTGCTTGAATTCATGAGAAAATCAAAAGAAATCAGCCAAGACCGCTGAAAGAAAATTGCGGACCTCCACGAGTCTGGTTCATCCTTGGGAGCAATTTCCAAATGCCTAAAGGTACCATCTGTACAAACAATAGTACGCAAGTATAAACATCATGTGACCACGCAGCCGTCATACCGCTCAGGAAGGAGATGTGTTCTGTCTCCTAGAGATGAACGCACTTTGGTGTGAAAAGTGCAAGTCAATCCCAGAACAACAGCAAAGGACCTTGTGAAGATGCTGGAGGAAACAGGTACAAAAGTATCTATACCCACAGTAAAACGAGTCCAATATCGACATAACCCTGAAAGGCCACTTAGCAAGGAAGAAGCCACTGCTCCAAAACCGCCATAAAAAAGCCAGACTACGGTTTGCAACTGCACATGGGGACAAAGATCGTACTTTTTGGAGAAATGTCCTCTGGTCTGATGAAACAAAAATAGAACCGTTTGGCCATAAAGATCATCTTTATGTTTGGAGGAAAAAGGGGAGGCTTGCAAGCCGAAGAACACCATCCCAACCGTGAAGCGCGGGAGTGGCAGCATCATGTTGTGGGGGTGCTTTGCTGCAGGAAGGACTGGTGCACTTCACAAAATACATGGCATCATGAGGATGGAAAATGATGTGGATATATTGAAGCAACATCTGAAGACATCAGTCAAGAAGTTAAAGCTTGGTTGCAAATGGGTCTTCCAAATGGCCAATGACCCCAACAATACTTCCAAAGTTGTGGCAAAATGGCTTAAGGACAACAAAGTCAAGGTATTGGAGTGGCCATCACAAAGCCCTGACCTCAATCCTATAGAAAATTTGTGGGCAGAACTGAAAAAGCGTGTGCGAGCAAGGAGGCCTACAAACCTGACTCAGTTACACCAGCTCTGTCAGGAGGAATGGGCCAAAATTCACCCAACTTATTGTGGGAAGCTTGTGGAAGGCTACCCAAAATGTTTGATCCAAGTTAAACAATTTAAAGGCAATGCTACCAAATACTAATTGAGCGTATGTAAACTTCTGACCCACTGGGAACGTGATGAAAGAAACAAAAGCTGAAATAAATTATTCTTTCTACTATTATTCTGACATTTCACATTCTTAAAATAAAGTGGTGATTCTAACTGATCTAAGACAGGGAATTTTAACTAGGATGTAATGTCAGGAATTGTGAAAAACTGAGTTTAAATGTATTTGGCTAAGGTGTATGTAAACTTCTGACTTCAACTGTACATCACTTATCAACACCTGGTGAACACATAACTAATACCTCTGGAATAGTTGCTGGATCAACTAGTTATCAATATAAAAGGTTAAAGTCAATAAATGAATCAATAATGAAATCAATCCAGTACCTTCATGTTGTCAGTCATCTCCTTGGGGAAGAACAGACCCAGTCCTACATCCTTCCTGTACAGACAGACACATAGACACACACAGACACGCACGCATGTACGCAAACACAAGGAAAAACAGACAAAATGTCCATTAATTACACACACACACACACACACACACACACACACAATCAATGAGCCCCCAACCCATAACAAACCTTCTCAGACAGTACTTACTCTAACAGTTCATAGTTGGACTTCTTCTCCAGTCCATTGGGGTTCATGTCTTTATAGAACCTCCTGTAGGAGAAAAACACACGCGTGTGAGCATTGGTGGGATTGAATGGAAGGTTGTGTGTGTTATTTAGGGTTAAAGGTTAAGGGTTAGGAAAAATAAGATTTTGAATGGGAATGAATTGTTTAGTCCCCACAAGGATAGTAGAAGTGATATGTTTGTGTAGGAGGGTTGTTACCTGATCTCCAGACAACCTAACTGCAAGGCCATCCCATCACTGACTTTACTGGCATAGTGCTGCATGTAGTCACTTCTCACCTGACAAGGTGTTTAGAAAAATACACTTTAAGGATCAGAACTGTACAACAATCCTGCTTGCAAGTAAAACACCACAAATAGACAGAGAGAGATATATAGAGAGAGAGAGAGACAGACAGACAGACACACGGAGAGACAGACAGACAGACAGACAGACAGACGGCGTGACAGACAGACAGACAGACGGCGTGACAGACAGACAGACAGACAGACAGACAGACAGACAGACAGACGGCGTGACAGACAGACAGACAGACAGACAGACAGACAGACGGAGAGACAGACAGACAGACAGACAGACAGGCAGACAGACAGACAGACAGACACACGGCGTGACAGACAGACAGACAGACAGACAGACAGGCAGACAGACAGACAGACACCAACCTGCTGGTAGAAGTAGAGCAGTGTGGTTCGGTCCTCTTTAAACTTCTCTATGAAGTCGGCAGGGACGTACCTAATGCGCAGGTCATATCTGAACACATACAGGGGTTAGAGGTTAAGGTTTAGAGGTCAGGAGCAAGAAGCAGTCAATATCTGGATAAATTACAAAGTCGTAAGCCATGGCTAGTTCTAAAATGTCTCTTCTTAAAAATCTGATTTTAAACCTAACCTTAACCCTAATCTTAACCACACTACAAACCTTATTCCTAACCCTAATCTTATATTAGTTTTCCTATAGTTCTACAATATAGCCAATTTTGACTTTGTTTGTTTGGCGATGTTGTGGGAACAGGAGCAAGAGGTCATGTGCTAGAGGTCAGGGCCTAGAGGTCAGGGCCTAGAGGTCAGGGGTCAGAGCCTAGAGGTCAGGGGTCAGGACCTAGAGGTCAGGGGTCAGGGCCTAGAGGTCAGGAGTTACCTCCACTCTGCCTCCAGATGCTGTTGTTCGTAGCGTAGCTGCAGTTCAGACACGGTGAGGTCGGGGTGCAGCCAATGGACCTCAGCTGACTTCAGGTGTTTCAGCAGCAGGCCGTAGCAGAGGGTATGTTGTATGTCTGGACCCACACATCCACTGGACAACACCGCTGATATTATATTCTGGAAACGGTTAAGGTATTATAGTACACTATACAGTATAGTAGTGTAGGGGGTCGTAGCAGAGGGTATGTTGAATGTCTGGACCCACACATCCAACACCGTAACATAACCACATTATAGTGGAAATATATTATAGTGGAAATATATTATAGTAGAAATATATTATAGTAGAAATATATTATAGTAGAAATATATTATAGTGGAAATATATTATAGTAGAAATATATTATAGTAGAAATATATTATAGTAGAAATATATTATAGTAGAAATATATTATAGGGGAAATATTTTATAGTAGAAATATACAGTGAATAAATATATTATAGAATAAATATATTATAGTAGAAATATATTATAGTAGAAATATATTATAGTAGAAATATATTATAGTAGAAATATATTATAGTAGAAATATATTATAGGGGAAATATTTTATAGTAGAAATATACAGTGAATAAATATATTATAGAATAAATATATTATAGTGGAAATATATTATAGTAGAAATATTATATGGGAAATATATTATCATAGAAATATATCATAGGTGAAATATATTATAGTAGAAATATATTATAGTGGAAATATATTATAGTAGAAATATTATATGGGAAATATATTATCATAGAAATATATCATAGGTGAAATATATTATAGTAGAAATATATTATAGTGGAAATATATTATAGTAGAAATATTATAGGGGAAATATATTAATAGTAGAAATATATTATAGTGGAAATATATTATAATAGAAATATATAGAAGAAATATATAAGGGAAATATATTATAAGGGAAATATATTATAGTATAACTAACTATATGATAAGGGAAATATGTTATAGTAGAAATATATTATAAGGGAAATATATTATAGAAGAAATATATTATAAGGGAAATAAATTATAGTAGAAATATATTATAAGGGAAATATATTATAGTAGAAATATGAATAATACTACAGTAGTAATATTAGTACGCCAATACTATAATAATAGTATACTGTATATATAGTAGTGACCCATAGAGTTCAGTCCTCTCTACAGTAAACTAGTAGTTTAGATGTAAAGTTCCCTACACTCCCTAGAAAAAAGGTGTTATCTAGAATCTAAAAGGGTTCTTTGGCTGTCCCCATAGGAGAACCATTTGAAGAGTCTTTATTGGTTCCAGGTCAAACTGTTTTGGTTCCAGGTAAAACCATTTTGCGTTCTGTGTAGAAACCTTTCCACAGAGGGCTCTACTTGGAACCCAAATGGGTTCTCCTATTTCAGACACCACATTTGAACAGGGTGTGGCACAATGTGTCACATTTTTCTGGCCTATCCAGACAAAATAATGAATTTGCTCTCCTTCTGAGCGACAGAGCCCAGCCTGGGAGACGGCATATGAAAGGTGACAGTCTAGAAAATCATATAGCTGTGTTCTCATCGCACTGTGATATTCTTCAGGTGGATTTAGAGCTCTCAGCATGAAAAAAAATACTAAACCATTTCATAGAATTGAAACAAGACCACCGTCTCTTGGTCACAGACAGGCAAAATCCTGTGGTGATTAAAGCTGAAGTTGTACTGAGCCTGCACACACTTGAATGCTGTCTCTGCACTGCTAAGTAGATGTTATATGAAAGTTAATTAAAATGGTGCCAATATTGTACTGTCACTAAGTATGATCACTGAAAATATCAACAATATATAAACAATATATAAACGCAACACGAAACGTGAGACCAACACTTTACATGAGCTGAAATAAAAGATCCCAGAAATGTTCCATACGCACAAAAGGCTTATTTCTCTAAAATGTTGTGCACAAATTTGTTGACATCCCTGTTAGTGAGCATTTCTCCTTTCCCCCTGACAGGTGTGGCATATCAAGAAACTGATTAAACAGCATGATCATTACACAGGTGCACCTTGTGCTGGGGGCAATAAAAGGCTACTCTAAAATGTGCAGTTTTGTCACACAACACAATGCTACAGATGTCTCAGGTTTCGAGGGAGCGTGCAATTGGCATGCTGACTGCAGGAATGTCCACCAGAGCTGTTGCCGGAGAATTTAATGTTAATTTCTCTACCATAAGCCATAAATGTCATTTTAGAGAATTTGGCAGTAAGTCCAACTGGCCTCACAACCGCAGACAACATGTATGGCGGTTTGCTGATGTCAACGTTGTGAACAGAGTGCCCCATGGTGGAGGTGGGGTTATGGTATGGACAGCCAAAAGCTAGAGACAACCAATACAACTGCATTATATCGCCAGCAATTTGAACGCGCATAGATACGGTGGCGAGATCCTGAGCCCCGTTGTGGTGCCATTCATCCTCCTCCATCACCTCATGTTACAGCATGATGATGCACGGCCCCATGTTCGCAAGGATCTGTACACAAGTCCTGGAAGCTGAAAATGACCCAGTTCTTCCACGGCCTGCATATTCACCAATGTCACACATTGAGCATGTTTGGGATGCTCTGGATCGACGTGTAAGACGGCGTGTTCCAGTTCCCGCCAATATCCAGCAAATTCGCACAGTCATTGAAGAGGAGTGGGACAACATTCAACAACCTGATCAACTCTATGAAGGAAATGTGTCGCGCTGCATGAGGCAAATGGGGGTCACACCAGATACTGACTGGTGTTCTGATCACACCAGATACTGATTGGTGTTCTGATCACACCAGATACTGATTGGTGTTCTGATCACACCAGATACTGACTGGTGTTCTGATCACACCAGATACTGACTGGTGTTCTGATCACACCAGATACTGACTGGTGTTCTGATCACACCAGATACTGACTGGTGTTCTGATCACACCAGATACTGACTGGTGTTCTGATCACACCAGATACTGACTGGTGTTCTGATCACACCAGATACTGACTGGTGCTCTGATCACACCAGATACTGACTGGTGCTCTGATCACACCAGATACTGACTGGTGCTCTGATCACACCAGATACTGACTGGTGCTCTGATCACCCCAGATACTGACTGGTGTTCTGATCACACCAGATACTGACTGGTGTTCTGATCACACCAGTTACTGACTGGTGTTCTGATCACACCAGATACTGACTGGTGTTCTGATCCACACCAGATACTGACTGGTGTTCTGATCACACCAGATACTGACTGGTGTTCTGATCCACACCAGATACTGACTGGTGTTCTGATCCACACCAGATACTGACTGGTGTTCTGATCACACCAGATACTGACTGGTGCTCTGATCACACCAGATACTGACTGGTGCTCTGATCACCCCAGCTACTGACTGGTGTTCTGATCACACCAGATACTGACTGGTGTTCTGATCACACCAGTTACTGACTGGTGTTCTGATCACACCAGTTACTGACTGGTGTTCTGATCACACCAGATACTGACTGGTGTTCTGATCACACCAGATACTGACTGGTGTTCTGATCCACACCAGATACTGACTGGTGTTCTGATCCACACCAGATACTGACTGGTGTTCTGATCACACCAGATACTGACTGGTGTTCTGATCCACACCAGATACTGACTGGTGTTCTGATCACACCAGACACTGACTGGTGTTCTGATCCACACCAGATACTGACTGGTGTTCTGATCCACACCAGATACTGACTGGTGTTCTGATCACACCAGATACTGACTGGTGTTCTGATCACACCAGATACTGACTGGTGTTCTGATCACACCAGATACTGACTGGTGTTCTGATCCACACCAGATAGTGACTGGTGTTCTGATCCACACCAGATACTGACTGGTGTTCTGATCCACACCAGATACTGACTGGTGTTCTGATCCACACCAGATACTGACTGGTGTTCTGATCACACCAGATACTGACTGGTGTTCTGATCACACCAGATACTGACTGGTGTTCTGATCCACACCAGATACTGACTGGTGTTCTGATCACACCAGATACTGACTGGTGTTCTGATCACACCAGATACTGACTGGTGTTCTGATCACACCAGATACTGACTGGTGTTCTGATCACACCAGATACTGACTGGTGTTCTGATAACAGCAGATACTGACTGGTGCTCTGGTCCACGGGCACTACCTTTTTATTTGAAGGTGTCTGTGACCAACCGATACATATCTGTATTCCCAGTCATGTTTAAGTCCATAGATCAGGACCTAATGAATTTATTTCAATGGACTGATTTCCTTTCTATAAACTGTAACTCAGTAACATCTTTCAAAGTGTTGCATGTTGCACCTCAAGCTCAACTTCGACAAGATGGAACTACTCTTCCTCCCGGGGAAGGCCTCCTCGCTCCAAGATCTCTCCGTCACGGTTGATATCTCCACGGTGTGGAAAGAACCTTGGCATGACCCCGGACGACAACAAACCCTGTCGTTCTCTACAAACATCAAAGCAGTGACTCGCTCCTGCAGGTTCATGCTCTACAACATCTGTAGAGTACAACCCTACCTCACACAGGAAGAGGAACATCCGTAGAGTACAACCCTACCTCACACAGGAAGAGACACAGGTCCTAATTGAGGCACTTGTCATCTCCCGTTTAGACTAGTGCAACTCGCTGTTGACTGGGCTCCCCGGCTGTGCCATTAAACCCCCCCTGCCACTTATCCAGAATGCTGCAGACCGCCTGGTGTTCAACCTTCCCAAATTTTCCCATGTCACCCTGCTCCTCCCATGTCACCCTGCTCCTCCCATGTCACCCTGCTCCTCCACACACTCCATCGTGGTGTTTACCTACGGAGCAAGAGGAAGAGGAACTGCCCCTCCCTACCTTCAGGCTCTGCTCAAACCCTACACCCCAACTCGAGCACTCCATTCTGCCAGCTCTGGTCTCCTAGCCATCCCACCCCTACGGAAGGGCAGCTCCCACTCAGCCCAGTCCAAGCTCCTCTCTGTCCTTGCACCCCAATGGTGGAACCATCTTCCCCCTGAAGCTAGGACAGTAGAGTCCCTGCCCATCTTCTGAAAACATTTGAAACCTTACCTCTTCAAAAGAGAATCTTAAATTAGCCCCCCCCCCCCAAAAAAATGAAAAAATATTCACCAACACATGCACTTGACTCCCAACATTTGTAGCTCTGACTTTTGTGATGTGGTTTTACCACCTAGCTATCTTAAGAATCCCTCCTGTTCTCCACTCATTACCTGTATTAACTGCACCTGTTTGAACTTGTTACCTGTATAAAAGACACCTGTCCACACACTCAATCAAACAGACTCCAACCTCTCCACAATGGCCAAGACCAGAGAGCTGTGTAAGGACATCAGGGTTAAAATTGTAGACCTGCACAAGGCTGGGATGGGCTACAGGACAATAGGCAAGCAGCTTGGTGAGAAGGCAACAACTGTTGGTGCAATTATTAGAAAATGGAAGAAGTTCAAGATGACGGTCAATCACTATCAGTCTGGGACTCCATGCAAGATCTCACCTCGTGGGGCATCAATGATCATGAGGAAGGTGAGGGATCAGCCCAGAACTACACGGCAGGACCTGGTCAATGACCTGAAGAGAGCTGGGACCACAGTCTCAAAGAAAACCATTAGTAACACACTGCGCCGTCATGGATTAAAATCCTGCAGCGCACGCAAGGTCCCCCTGCTCAAGCCAGTGCATGTCCAGGCCCGTCTGAAGTTTGCCAATGACCATCTGGATGATCCAGAGGAGGAATGGGAGAAGGTCATGTGGTCTGATGAGACAAAAATAGAGCTTTTTGGTCTAAACTCCACTCGCCGTGTTTGGAGGAAGAAAAAGGATGAGTACAACCCCAAGAACACCATCCCAACCGTGAAGCATGGAGGTGGAAACATCATTCTTTGGGGATGCTTTTCTGCAAAGGGACGACAGGACGACTTCACCGTATTGAGGGGAGGATGGATAGTGCCATGTATCGCGAGATCTTGGCCAACAACCTCCTTCCCTCAGTAAGAGCATTGAAGATGGGTCGTGGCTGGGTCTTCCAGCATGACGACGACCCGAAACACACAGCCAGGGCAACTAAGGAGTGGCTCCTTACGAAGCATCTCAAGGTCCTGGAGTGGCCAAGCCAGTCTCCAGACCTGAACCCAATAGAAAATCATTGGAGGGAGCTAGAAGTCCGTATTGCCCAGCGACAGCCCGGAAACCTGAAGGATCTGGAGAAGGTCTGTATGGAGGAGTGGGCCAAAATCCCTGCTGCAGTGTGTGCAAACCTGGTCAAGAACTACAGGAAACGTATGATCTCTGTAATTGCGAACAAAGGTTTCTGTACCAAATATCAAGTTCTGCTTTTCTGATGTATCAAATACTTATGTCATGCAATGAAATGAAAATTAATTACTTAAAAATAATACAATGTGATTTTCTGGATTTTTGTTTTAGATTCCGCCTCTCACAGTTGAAGTGTACCTATGACAAAAATAACAGACCTCTACATGCTTTGTAAGTAGGAAAACCTGCAAAATCGTCAGTGTATCAAATACTTGTTCTCCCCACTGTATGTATGTATGTATGTATGTATGTATGTATGTATGTATGTATGTATGTATATATATATATATATATTTTTTTTCTTTTTGGTCTAAACTCCACTCGCCGTGTTTGGAGGAAGAAAAAGGATGAGTACAACCCCCAAGAACACCATCCCAACCGTGAAGCATGGAGGTGGAAACGTCATTCTTTGGGGATATATACACTACAGTATAATGAGAATGATAGTACAGTAATGTCACTAACCCGTACAGTCATGCCCTCATGACAACGGACTAGTTTAAAGTTCTTCCCCAGGTTAGCACTGTTGCTGGTGAAACACACTTTGATGATCTTTGTTGGACCGCCGTCCCCAGCAACCGTCGTCTGGGAAGTGTCCGAGGACTTTGATTGGCCATAGGTCTCCACAACCTTCCAAGACAATGTGCTGCTGTCACCTGACATCACAGCACACCCCGTCACCACGACACACACACACACACACACACTCCCTCACAACATCCCCACTTCACACCTGCAGAAAGGGAAAGAGAGAGGTCCATACGTTAGACTGGGAGAAACATCTAAGTGTGTTGTGGTTATGTCATCCCTGGAGCTTGCCACCGTTTCCTAGTTTTCTAGTGTGTGTGTGTGTGTTACACAAGCTGAGCGTGTACACACACGTGGGGATGTAGCAACGCTTCCTGTGGGTGTGTACGCATAAAAGGCGTGGACTCCTACGGCACTCCTTAGTCAACACTAGAAACCACATCCTTGCCGACAACAGGGTGTACTCAACACGTGACCAGGAATACACACACTCACTAGCTGAGACAGGACCTAGAGGACATCCAATTATATACCAGGAATACACACACTCACTAGCTGAGACAGGACCTAGAGGACATCCAATTATATATGTATTCATTCATTTAGCACACGTTCTTATACAAAAGAAATGTACAGCCACACACACACACATTTTCCCCCTTACGGGTGGTCCCGGGAATCGAACCCACTATTCTGGCATTGCAAGCTCTACCTACTAAGCTACAGAGGACATCCAGCTGATTTGGAAACTCTGACTTCAGATAAAACATTCAGATCTAACAGACAAGCGGTGGTAAAGAAACACATGGACACCAAGAAAGAGGAAACAGAAGGAGGACAGGAAGAGGAAGTGACGGAGACGAAAAAACCCTGTCTGCACTGTGGTACATTACCAAACATCACTACCACAAACCATCACTTACACCATCACTTACACCACTATGAAGGGAAATGGGAACAGAGGGTTGTGTTTACCTCCAATCTGGGAAAATATGTTTCGCATTGGAAATGTATTGAATTGAATCAGTACATTTGAAATATATCTGCAGGCTACTTTAGTTACTATATGACAACATCACTGTGAGCACACTGTGGAAACATCAGAACTTCCAGATAACGCACCCTGTGATCCTAGACACAGGAAGTGTCACAGTGATGTCACCATTATACACTACCTGTGTCAGTCACTCTGTGTGTATACGTGTGTGTGTGTCACCTCCGCATACCAATGAGCACACCCCTAACATACCATTGAGCACACCCCTAACATACCATTGAGCACACCCCTAACTTTCAATAGTAATATAATTACTACTAATACATATACATAACTATCTCCTAGTCCAGGTGTTCCCAAACGTTGTCACCCCCCCCCCCCCCCCCCCCCCCCCCCCCCCCCCACCACCACCACCACCACCACCACCAGACACAAGCACTATTCACGACACAAACTGTTCACACACCTATTTGTTGGCGGAGAGAAAACGTTCGCAAGATTAAAGCTTATTTCCTGTAATTCTACACATTTTGTCATGGGGGTGAAGATAATTGTGAAGTTTAAAAAACACCTTTTCTTTGCAATTCTTTACACATTTTGCCATGTCTAATGTGTATACGTGTGATATTCGAGTGACTCAAACACTACAATAAAATCTATATCTATCTATGACAAACTTTAGCTGACATGTGCTAGTTGATCTGGACATTTCTGACAAGTTATAAACAGCTCTCTAAGGTCTGAATCCAGTGGTGGAAAAAGTACCCAGTTATCATACTGGAGTAAAAGTAAAGATAACGTAATAGAAAATGACTCAAGTAAAAGGGAAAGTCACCCAGTACTTGCGCAAAAGTCTAAAAGTATTTGGTTTTAAATATACTTAAGTATCAAAAGAAAATGTATAAATAATTTTAAATTCCTTATATTAAGCAAACCAGACGACACAATTTTATTGTTTTTTAAATGTATGGATAGCCAGGGTCACACCAACACTCAGACATCATTTAAAAACAAAAGCATTTGTGTTTAGTGAGTCCACCAGATCAGAGGCAGTAGGGATGAACAGGGATGTTCTCTTAATAAGTGTGTGAATTGGACCATTTTCCTGTTCTGCTAAGCATTCAAAATGTAACGAGTACTTTTGGGTGTCAGGGAAAATGTACGGAGTAAAAAGTATAATATTTTCTTTAGGAATGCAGTGGTAGAGTAAAAGTAAAAGTTGTCGAAAATATAAATAGTAAAGTAAACTACAGATACTTTAAAGTACTCCTTAAGTAAAAATTCCCCCCCAAAAACTACTTAAGTACTTTACACCACTGTATGCAATGACTGGCATGACAAGAGGAACTGATGATGTACTACCCAATATAGAAGTTTCACCTTCTGCATTCTACTACTAAAACTTACAAGAGTAAGTTGAAAGTAGAATTGAGTCTCTTAAAACACATAATATATATATATTATTTTTTTTTTTATTTTTTTGGGGGGGGGGGTAATAACCATCTATCTACCATGTTAACCCTCTAGGCTGCTATAATACACCATAAACTGCATAAACCTAAGATGGAAGAACATGAAAGGCTTGGTTTTAACTTAATGCAGGACATGAAAAGTTAAAGTGACAGTACAGTAGTCTGTAGGCTTTTTAACAGGAAGGATAACTTCTGATTGGCACCAACCATTTTGAAAGTCGATATAATATACACATGAAACGCTACATTGTAGCCAGAGCCAATATATTATTAAGAACGTAATATCGAGACCGTACTGTGACCGTGCGCAATTTCATGACTGAAAGCACCCACCTGCTTAAAACCCGCGCTGTATCCTAACAGTTCTGCCATGCATGCACCCGTTATTATGGCGGAGAGGAGATGACGGTGAGAGGATAATACACAGCCTACAGGCCTTTCTCTCTCTGCTGTCTGTATTTGTGTTTGTGACTATTACAGCCGGTAGTGAAGAAATCTTCTGACACTTCTAAGCCACACCCAGGCTGCATTGTTACTTCCTGATTTTGGAACATATGACGACAGCACGCCCACATTGTATTAAACATACAATTTAAATGTGTCTATAACGGGGTGGAGGGGGGGCAGGGATAGCATCAACATAGTCGCGGGTAGAGGAATTGTCCTTCAGCAGTCCTGTGTTCACAACAGTGCAGGAGAAAAGTAACTTAAATGTACTAATGAACCTATTTTATATTGGACACACGAGGGCGCTATTTACTCACTTTTCAACTGTCGCATGTGCCCATATCATAATAACTGGTAATAGAGAGAGGTTAGCATGTATTGGGAGTATGATCTTTGACCCTCTGTAACTTTTGCACTCATCATTATTCACGATTCACTCAGTATTATCCATAATAATGGTAGCATCCACATTAATACGCAAAGTGTTTAGAAACCCATTCTATTCTTATTTACATTAAAAAGTGACTCCAAAAAAAGACACAATACATTATTTACCACTCATTTCTATTGGGCACAAAATATTCTGAAACAGTAATTATTGCTCATATTTGTCAAGGATGTTAATAATTTAGGACCTTTACTGTATGTTGTACCATCAGAAGTGCCAAAGTGATGCCATTTAAGTTTTTTTTCCAATGTCCTCGAAATGGAGGGTGTATTTTTACGTGCTGGACATCACATGTTTATGGGATCTAGGATCAGGCGTTAAGTTTCCTCTAGGTACAGATTTAGGATCAGTTTCCTTTCCCTCAATCCTAACATTGTCTAAGGTCAACCTCACCCTACACCTGGGGCTGGGAGCCTGCCACTGTCCGCCAGTGGTATAGAGTACTTAAGTAAAAAATACTTTAAAGTACTCCTTAAGTATTTTTCTTGGGGTATCTGTACTTTACTATTTATGTTCCTGACAACTTTCACTTTTACTTCATTCCTAAAATAATGTACTTTTTATGCAATACATCCCTGCCACTCATTGCATGTTGAATGCAGGGCAGGAAAATGGTACGTTTTCACACAGGTATCAAGAGAACATCCCTTGGTCATCCCTACTGCCTCTGATCACTAAACATAAATGCTTCGTCTGAGTTTTGGAGTGTGGCCCTGGCTATCCGTATATTTCAGACCCCTTGACTTTTTCCACACTTTGTTACATTACAGCTTTATTCTAAAATCTAATTGTTGTTTTTTTCTTCATCTATCTACACACAATACCCCACAAAGACAAAGCAGAAAAACAGGTTTTTAGACATTTTAACGTATTAAAAATTAACATTAAAATATCACATTTACCTACAGTACCAGTCAAAAGTTTGGACACACCTGCTCATTCAAGGGTTTTTCTTTATTTTTACTGTTTTCTACATTGTAGAATATTAGTGAAGACATTAAGACTATGAAATAACACATATGGAATCATGTAGTAACCAAAAAAGTGTTAAACAAATCAAAACATATTTATATTTGAGATTCTTCAAAGTAGCCACGCTTTGCCTTCGGGACAGCTTTGCAGACTCTTGGCATTCTCTCAACCAGCTTCATAAAGAATGCTTTTCCAACAGTCTTGAAGGAGTTCCCACATATGCTGAGCACTTGTTGGCTGCTTTTCCTTCACTCTGCTGTCCAACTCATCCCAAACCATCTCAATTAGGTTGAGGTCAGGTGATTGTGGAGGCCAGGTCATCAGATGCAGCACTCCATCACTCTTATTCTTGATCAAATAGCCCTTACACAGCCTGGAGGTGTGTTGGGTCATTGTCCTGTTGAAAAACAAATGATAGTCCCACTAAGCGCAAACCAGATTTGATGGCATATCATTGCAAAATGCTGTGGTAGCCATGCTGGTTAAGTGTGCCTTGAATTCTAAATAAATCACTAACAGTGTCACCAACAAAGCACTCCTACACCATGACACCTCTTCCTCCATGCTTCCTCCATGCTTCACGGTGGGAACAACACATGCGGAGCTCATCGGTTCACCTACTCTGCGTCTCACAAAGACTAGGCTGTTGGAACCAAACCAAAAGATCAAAGGACAGATTTCCACCTGGTCTAATGTCCATTGCTTGCATTTCTTGGTTTCTTTGCAGCAATTTGACCATGATGGCCTGATTCACACAGTCTCCTCTGAACAGTTGATGTTGAGATGTGTCTGTTACTTGAACTCTGTGAAGCATTTATTTGGGCTGCAATTTCTGAGGCTGGTAACTCTAATGAACTTGTCCTCTGCAACAGAGGTAACTCTGGGTCTTCCTTTTCTGTGGCGGTCCTCATGAGAACCAGTTTCATCATAGCACTTGATGGTTTATTCGACTGAACTTGAAGAAAATGTCAAAGTTCTTGAACTTTTCCGGATTCACTGACCTTCATGATGACAGAAGTGTGCACATAGCCTGTCTTCTCTTGAGAGCCATGTCTGCCTACGGTGGCCATTCTCAATAGCAAGGCTATGTTCACTGAGTCTGTACATAGTCAAAGCTTTCCTTAAGTTTGGGTCAGTCACAGTGATCAGGTATTCTGCCACTGTGTACTCTCTGTGTAGGGCCAAAATGCATTGTAATGTGTCTGCTGGGAGTCGGGAAGCAGGGAGTGCAAATTTTATAATAAATAGAGCATAGTACAAAACAAGAAACAGGAAAAGCAAACAGACATGCAACAGAAACAGTGTCAATAACACCTGAGGAAAGATATAGTGACATAGTAGTCAGGAAGGTGATGGAGTCCAGGTGAGTGTCATAAGTCTCAGGCGCGCGTAATGTTGGTGGCAGGGGTGCGTAATGACGAGACAACTGGCGACGTTAAACTCCGGAGAGAGGGAGCGGGAGAAAATGTGACAAACACCATACTCTCTGTGTAGGGCCAAATAGCATTCTAGTTTGCACTGTTTTTTTTGTTAATTATTTCCAATATGTGAAGTAATTATCTTTTTGTTTTCACATGATTTGGTGGGTCTAATTGTGTTGCTGTTCTGGGGCTCTGTGGGGTGTGTTTGTGTTTGTGAACAGAGCCCCAGGACCAGCTTGCTTAGGGGACTCTTCTCCAGGTTCATCTCTCTGTAGGTGATGGCTTTGTTATGGAAGGATTTGGAATCTCTCTAAATTCAATTCAAGGGGCTTTATTGGCATGGGAAACATATGTTTACATTGCTAAAGCAAGTGAAATGGATAAACAAAAGTGAAATAAGCAATAAAAATGAACAGTAAACATTACACTCACAAAAGTTCCAAAAGAATAAAGACGTTTCAAATGTCAAATGTCTATATACAGTGTTGTAATGATGTGCAAATAGTTAATAACCTCTTAGAGCTCTAGGGGCGCTATTTCATTTTTGGATAAAAAACGTTCCCGTTTTAAGCGCGATATTTTGTCACGAAAAGATGCTCGACTATGCATATTCTTGACAGTTTTGGAAAGAAAACACTCTGAAGTTTCAGAATCTGCAAAGATTTTGTCTGTAAGTGCCCCAGAACTCATTCTACAGGCGAAACCAAGATGATGCATCACCCAGGAATTAGCAGAATTTCTGAAGCTCTGTTTTCCATTCTCTCCTTATATGGCTGTGATTGCGCAACGAATGAGCCTACACTTTCTGTCGTTCGCCCAAGGTCTTAGCAGCATTGTGACGTATTTGTAGGCATATCATTGGAAGATTGACCATAAGAGACTACATTTCCCAAGTGTCCGCCTGGTGTCCTGCGTCGAATTCGGTGCGCAATTGCCAGCTGCTTCCACTTTACCATTTGATTCAGGGGAGAAAGCATGTGTCCAAGAACGATGTATCAATGAAGAGATATGTGAAAAACACCTTGATGATTGATTCTAAACAACGTTTGCCATGTTTTCAGTCGATATTATGGAGTTAATTTGGAAAAAAGTTTGCGTTTTGAGGACTGAATTTATGGATTTTTTTTGGTGGCCAAATGTGATGTATAAAACAGAGCTATTTCTAATACACAAGGAATCTTTTTGGAAAAACTGAGCATCTGCTATCTAACTGAGAGTATCCTCATTGAAAACATCAGAAGTTCTTCAAAGGTAAATGATTTTATTTGAAGGCTTTTATGTTTTTGTTAATGTTGCGTGCTGGATGCTAACGCTAATGCTAACGCTAAATGCTAACGCGAAATGCTAACTCTAGCTAGCTACTTTTACACAAATTATTGTTTTCCTATGGTTGAGAAGCATATTTTGAAAATCTGAGATGACAGTGTTGTTTACAAAAGGCTAAGCTTGAGAGATGGCATATTTATTTCATTTCATTTGCGATTTTCATAAATAGTTAACGTTGTGTTATGCTAATGAGCTTGCTGATAGATTTACACAATCCTGGATACAGGGTTTTTTTCATAGCTAAACGTGACGCAGAAAACGGAGCGATTTGTCCTAAACAAATAATCTTTCAGGAAAAACTGAACATTTGCTATCTGAGAGTCTCCTCATTGAAAACATCTGAAGTTCTTCAAAGGTAAATGATTTTTTTGAATGCTTTTCTGTTTTTTTGTGTAAATGTTGCCAGCTGAATGTTAATGCTAAATGCTACGTTAGCCATCAATACTGTTACACAAATGCTTGTTTTGCAATGGTTGAGAAGCATATTTTGAAAATCTGAGATGACAGTGTTGTTAACAAAAGGCTAAGCTTGAGAGCTAGCATATTTATTTCATTTCATTTGCGATTTTCATGAATAGTTAACGTTGCGTTATGGTAATGAGCTTGAGTCTGTATTCACGAACCCGGATCCGGGATGGGGAGATCAGAAAGGTTAAAGTACAAAAAGGAAAATAAATATACATAGATGTGTTTTGTATTTACAATGGTGTTTGTTCTTCACTGGTTGCCCTTTTCTTTACCTTTAGGATTCTACAGGGATGGACTAACACGTGTGTGTGTGTGTGTGTGTGTGTGTGTGTCTGTGTGTGTGTGCGTATGTGTGTGTGAGTGAGTGTGTGTGTGTGTGTGTGTGTGTGTGTGTGTGCGTGCGTGTGTGTGTGTGTGTGTGTGTGTGTGTGTGTGTGTGTGTGTGTGTAGGTGGGGACTAAGTCAGTGTCTCAGTGTGTGGAGTATTACTACACCTGGAAGTAGAGTCTTCGTCTGAATCAGACTTGTTGAATGCAAAATGTCACTTGTTTTCACATAGCGGTAGTCATACAGATGTTAGTCAGCGGGGGCTACAAAGACGGACAGGCAAATAGAGAAGAGAGAAAGTGTCTGTCTGTCTGTCTGTCTGTCTGTCTGTCTGTCTGTCTGTCTGTCTGTCTGTCTGTCTGTACTATGTTCAGACCCACCGCCAGCAGGTGGAGCTCCACTACCCTAAATCCTGCCGCAGGGCTGACACTAAACCAGGACTGACCCTAAACTGATCCTAAACTCTACACCAGGACTGATCCTAAACCCTGCACCAGGACTGACCTTAAACCAGGACTGACTCTACACCAGGACTGACTCTACACCAGGACTGACCTTAAACCAGGACTGACCCTGCACCAGGACTGACCCTAAACCAGGACTGATTCTAAACCAGGACTGACCCTACACCATGACTGATCCTAAACCCTACACCAGGACTGATCCTAAACCCTACACCAGGACTGATCCTAAACCCTACACCAGGACTGATCCCAAACCCTACACCAGCACACTAGGTACATTTTCACACCACTGGATTTTATCAGTTTATATCCGTTTATATAAACGCCTGAAAAGTTGACGGAATTGTCTCCAGATCTTCAGAGTAGAGTGCACAATGGGGTGTCCAGTACACTTTGAAGTACACAGGGACAGTGGAGAACAGGTCAGAGAAGAAAGGGAGGATGATTGGCAGGAGTGCGCCACTAATAAGTACCAGTTGGTACCTGGAGCATTACACCAGACCATCATTTTCTGAATATTGGCTGCCCAATAGTAAAGCAGTACATTTGGAAGTGCCAATCCTCCATCTTGTCTCCTTCTTTGAAGTATTGCTCTACGTATCCTAGGAGAATTGCCTGCCCAGATAAAATGACTGATGAGCCTACCCAACTTGTTAATGAGAGAGGCAGGCTATCCCAGCGTTGTAAGTCTGTAAGTCTGCTTTAACTCGTGTGATTAGGCTTGCAAAGTTAGTTTTATGCAGGGTAGCCAGAGAGTGTGTTATATTCACACCAAAATAGGAATAACCAGAGGGCGACAGACGGAAAGGCAGGGCTCCAAGGGGAATTTGCTTGACAGCAGGGTTGATTGGAAAACATTAAGTTTTCTGTATGTTCAATTTGTAACTTGAGAATGACGCAAACGTGTTTAAAATATGCATTATGTTATTGACAGAGTTCACAAGGTTAGTGATACATAATAGTAGATTATCTTCATACAGCGACACTTTGTGCTCTTCACCAGATTCCAGTAAATGATGGTGATAATTATAAGGCCAAGGAAAGCGATTCTATCGCAAGAGCAAAAAGGTGCGGGGACAGAGGACACCCTTGACGGGTCCCTCTGGAAAGGGGTCAGTATTTTGAATGTTGAGAGTTGGTATGAACGCTAGCCATAGGAGCAGAATAGAGCAGATGTAGCCATGAGCTGTAATTGGACCCAAATCTTCCTAAAATCCTAAATAAAGAATCCCACTCCACCCGGTCGAAAGCCTTCTCTTCATCAAGAGAAACAACAGTTTTGAGATCTGGAGAGATAGAAGGAGAGAGTGTAATGTTCAAAAGCCGGCGTAAATTGAAAAACAGTTGTCGCCTCTTTGATGAAACCCGTTTGATCATCAGATATGACATCCTGAAGGTTCCAACCGGCATTCTAGAACCTTAGCTAATAGTTTAACATCAGCGTTCAAAAAGGAAAATGGGCCGATATCCACCACATTCCGCTGGATTTTTAACTTCCTTAAAAGTATAAGTGAGATGGAGGCTTGGGTTAGCGTTGGGGAGAGAGAGCCCTGGGATAACAAGTCGGTGAAGATATCTAACAGTAATGGGGCGAGTTGATCCGAGAATTTGTTTTATGAAAATCAAAAGGGGGAAGCTATCAGGGCCTTTTAGACCTTTTTGTTATCTCATCAAGATGCAGAGGGTTGTGCCCGAACTTTACTCATGTCCATATCAATGGATGGGATATAATCTAAAAAAGTTGTCCATGGCCGTATTATCTGACGGGGGATCGGATTTGTAGAGGTTAGAATACAATGACACGAAAATTGAATTCATATTCGAGGGATGATTTACTCTGCTTTATCAGTGGAAAGCAGATTGAATTGAGTTTGACATTTCAGCCTCTCTGCGTATAATTCAGGGTGAAGTTGAATAACCAGTAGGCTATGAAAAGGGTCAGCCCCTATATTGGGAAATTGTTAGAGTTCCAGACACATGTAGAATCTATGCCGAGGTGCATTGAAGCTTTTCTGGAGGCTCGTTTTGATCCAACACCCTATTAAGACTCTTAATGTTGGTGTTTCCTTTATTTTGACAGTTATCTGCAGGCTATATTTACTGTAGATTCCCGAGACACACACTGAAGTTTTTACAACTTGTCACCCAAGCTGTAGTTAACCATGTTGTTATTAGGCTAATGTCAAAACTACCCTACTTATAACCCAATATTAACGTTTTTTTTTTTTATTCAGTTGAAGCTTTAACCCAATATTAACTGCGTTTTTTGTATTTATTAAATTAAGCTGATGTAGACAGCCTGGCTAAAGGCAGTCCTATCTCTATCAGTTAGCTGGCCAAGTAGTCTGTCGCTATGCGCAATGGTTCCAAAGGTCCCTTTCCAACATTCCACCTGCTTCACAGCCAATAGACGGGAACGCGTCCTGGTGAGCTGGACTACAGAAAGAACATGCCGCGACGGACACGTCAAAACAAAAAGCCATCCAAGTCTGCATCAGAAGACCTGACAAGAATAATAGAAAATGTCGAGTTTCAGTCGGATGATGTGGAGGGGGAGAGAGAGGGCGGGAGAGTAAAGAGAGAGGGGAGGCAGTGGGAGACAGAACCAGGGACAAGAGGCACTGCGATGAGTGAGTGTGAGCGCGTTAGCCTGGTAAAACAGAACGGTCCTACTCTGAAGACGTCCAAACAAGTTCACATCGTCTTCCTCCCCGACAGATACCAAACTCTCATAGAGGTGGAGGACAGCGAGGGAAGAGAGGAGGAGGAGAGGAAAAAAGAGGCGAAGGAGAAGAGAAAAAAGGAGAAACACAAGAAGTACAGAAAGGTAGGCTATAATATTAGGTGAAGCAAAAATAATAATTCAAGTCTCCTCTATAAAATAGTGTAATATTCTACATTTTGCTTTAGATAGTTGTTCCAAGTTATGTAACCCTAGAAACACTGCATTCACTGAATTCTTGAACTCTTGAATTACTGTTGCTGTGTGCTGTGTCACTCTGAACAAGTTAACCATTCACTAACTGAGTGAGTATGGTGAACTATGGGTTAGTTCAACTCTGTCAGCACTATTTACAAGATCAGATGTGTTAGTCAGGGGCAGACTTAGTAATTTGGAGGCCCGAGACAGAGAGACCAGTCAGATGCTGGGATTTATAGTAAAGACATGTAATTAAACTGTACAAATATATTACATTTTAATGTGCCATGATGTTTTCATCTGATTGTCAAACAAATCACTTAAAAAAGTAGGTGTCCTTCGCATGTTCATACAAAAATAGTTCCAGCATCCGAACAGTATGCTGTGCATCTGCCAACTTTCCTTCAATTTTGCAATTGGCTGAAACTAATTCCCCCGGAGAAAGCATTCCGAGCGAGCGAAACAGCGCCCCTCTGTCTTATTACATGTAGCCCATGTATCTGATGCTGTCTGGCCAAAAAGAGTATGACATGGAATAATATTTTTGGCCAGACAGGTTCAGATACATGGGGCTATACATACAAGCCTTCTACCTCTATGACAATGGCAGTATTATCAGCAGCACCTGTCTTTTTTACTAAATAATTGCGTATTGTATCCCCCTTAGGGGGTTAGGGGTTAAGGGGGTGTGGTTAGGGGTTAGGGGTTAAGGGGGGGTGGTTAGGGGTTAAGGAGGGGTGGTTAGGGGTTAAGGGGGGTGGTTAGGGGTTAAGGGGGTGTGGTTAGGGGTTAAGGGGGGGTGGTTAGGGGTTAAGGGGGTGGTGGTTAGGGGTTAAGGTGGGGGTGGTTAGGGGTTAAGGGGGGGTGATTTGGGGTTAAGGGGGGGTGGTTTGGGGTTACGGGGGTGTGTTTAGGGGTTAAGGGGGGTGGTTAGGGGTTAAGAGCGGTGGTTAGGGGGTTAAGGGGGGTGGTTAGGGGTTAAGGGGGTGTGGTTAGGGGGTTAAGGGGGGGGGTAGGGGTTAAGGGGCGGTGGTTAGGGGTTAAGGGGGGGGTGGTTTGGGGTTAAGGGGGGTGGTTAGGGGTTAAGGGGGGGTGGTTAGGTGTTAAGGGGGGTGGTTAGGTGTTAAGGGGGGTGGTTAGGGGTTAAGGGGGAGTGATTAGTGGTTAAGGGGGGGTTGTTAGGGGTGCTGAGAGCAGAGCAGTAGACTGTGAGTAAATCTGAGTAAATCTCTCACAGCCCTAAGCTCTAACATATGACACTGGTTAACTGCTGCAACACACACTCACACACACCACACCACACACACAATGTGTGTTGTTGTGTGCGACCCGTGTGATTGCTTGTGCCTGACCCTGTGTCTGTGTCCCATTGGTCCTGTCTGGTAGAACGTCGGGAAGGCTCTGCGGTTCGGCTGGCGATGTCTGGTTGCCGGGTTACAGAGCTTAGCGAGTGGCTATGCTACACCCCTTTCGGCTGCAGCCACGTTGGTGACCGACGTCCACAGAACTCACCGCTAGGCATGATGGGACGGAGGACTAATATCTGGGACTAGACACATACAGTCTCAACTGCATTTTATGTCATTATTTGAGACTCCTTAACCGTTACCTAATACAGTATGTGATTCTAGTGGTTAAATCAGGTTGGTTATGTAATGTTACCTTCTCCTGTTTCGTTTTACTCTGCTAGCATTGTCACATTTGAATAATATTTTTATGTTTCACGTTGAATGTTTTGATGTTTATCCGTCTTTGTTTTGATGTTTACTGGTCTTTGTTTTGATGTTTACTGGTCTTTGTTTTGATGTTTACTGGTCTTTGTTTTGATGTTTTCTATCTGAAAAGGAAGTAAAGAGAGTGCCGAGGAAGAAAGAGTAGGAATGAGAAAGTACAGCACGGTAAAATATAAAGAGGATGGAAACAGAAATGGATATAGATTTGAAAAGAGGAAAAAGTATGACGGGAGACGGTTTGAGATGCGGAGATGAGTTGACATAAAGTGTTTTTCTCCGAAGCAAAGTAAACACTTCTACAGTATGCACCAGACAATACTACGCACTTTAACTGGTTTACCTGCTCGATTGAGAAAGGATCGTGACCAGGGAAATGAACCAAAATGCCTGTCCAGGTCCTACCATTCCCACCGTGGTACTAACCAGGGGTGTATCCAGCAGGTCGCAACGTTTTTTGGAGTGCTCAGAACGAACCGTGTTGCTCTAACATGCCTCAGATAGGGAGGGCTGTAACGTAGACGCTTGGAGTCAGGAAGCAGGTTGGAGAGTTTAAATAAAATGCAAACAATAAACCAACACAACACCAAGAGTAGCGTCGGGACATGGAAACAGAGTCAGTAACGCCTGATGGGAAATATAAGGCTTAAAATACAGTAAAATGTAGCTCTGTCACATGATTTAAAATACAGTCAAATGTAGCTCTGTCACATGATTTAAAATACAGTAAAATGTAGCTCTGTCACATGATTTAAAATACAGTAAAATGTAGCTCTGTCACATGATTTAAAATACAGTAAAATGTAGCTCTGTCACATGATTTAAAATACAGTAAAATGTACCTCTGTCACATGATTTAAAATACAGTAAAATGTTGCTCTGTCACATGATTTAAAATACAGTAAAATGTACCTCTGTCACATAATTTAAAATACAGTCAAATGTAGCTCTGTCACATGATTTAAAATACAGTAAAATGTACCTCTGTCACATAATTTAAAATACAGTCAAATGTAGCTCTGTCACATGATTTAAAATACAGTAAAATGTTGCTCTGTCACATGATTTAAAATACAGTAAAATGTTGCTCTGTCACATGATTTAAAATACAGTAAAATGTTGCTCTGTCACATGATTTAAAATACAGTAAAATGTACCTCTGTCACATGATTTAAAATACAGTAAAATGTTGCTATTTTACAAGTGCTACATATATGGGGAGTAATCAGGAAGGTGACAGAGTCCAGGTGTGCCTGATGATGATGTGCAGGTGTGCCTGATGATGATGTGCAGGTGTGTGTAATGATGATGTGCAGGTGTGTGTAATGATGATGTGCAGGTGTGTGTAATGATGATGTGCAGGTGTGTGTAATGATGATGTGCAGGTGTGTGTAATGATGATGTGCAGGTGTGTGCAATGATGATGTGCAGGTGTGTGTAATGATGATGTGCAGGTGTGTGTAATGCTGATGTGCAGGTGTGTGTAATGATGATGTGCAGGTGTGTGTAATGATGATGTGCAGGTGTGTGTAATGATGGGTAGGCCTGGCGGTGGTTAGTAAACCGGAGGAGAAGAGCAGGGGACCAGGGGTAGACGTGACAATGGCACTGTGTTTGGCACAATCATGTGACAGAACAACATTTTATCCTGTATTTTAAATCATGTGACAGAGCAATATTTGATCCTGTATTTTAAATCATGTGACAGAGCAATATTTGATCCTGTATTTTAAATCATGTGACAGAGCAATATTTGATCCTGTATTTTAAATCATGTGACAGAGCAATATTTGATCCTGTATTTTAAATCATGTGACAGAGCAATATTTGATCCTGTATTTTAAATCATGTGACAGAGCAATATTTGATCATGTATTATAAAACTTGTAAAAGAGCAATATTTGATCCTGTATTTTAAATCATGTGACAGAGCTACATTTTACTGTATTTTAAATTGTGACAGAGCTACATTTTACTGTATTTTAAATCATGTGACAGAGCTACATTTTACTGTATTTTAATTTTTTTGACAGAGCTACATTTTACCGTATTTTAAGCCTTATACAGAAACTACAATAAAAATGACAGCAACTGTCTGAGGATGGTGCTGGACCATCTGACATAAAAACAAAGGTGGACAGTTTGATGAAAAACCTTTAAATAAAAGGTTCAAATCCAGGCATCACATTATAGTGTAAAACACAGGGCATAAGAATAAGGATAAACTGTAGAAATAGCACATATAGAACAGATCTACCCACTCCTTAGACTGGCTTTCAATGAGAATGACAGATCTATAACACATAGAACAGATCTACCCACTCCTTAGACTGGCTTTCAATGAGAATGACAGATCTATAACACATAGAACATATCTACCACTCCTTAGACTGGCTTTCAATGAGAATGACAGATCTATAACTCATAGAACAGATCTACCACTCCTTGGACTGGCTTTCAATGAGAATGACAGATCTATAACTCATAGAACAGATCTTCCACTCATTAGACTGGCTTTCAAAGAGAATGACAGATCTATAACACATAGAACAGATCTACCACTCCTTGGACTGGCTTTCAATGAGAATGACAGATCTATAACACAGAACAGATCTACCACTCCTTAGACTGGCTTTCAATGAGAATGACAGATCTGTAACTCATAGAACAGATCTACCACTCCTTAGACTGGCTTTCAATGAGAATGACAGATCTATAACACATAGAACATATCTACCACTCCTTAGACTGGCTTTCAATGAGAATGACAGATCTATAACACATAGAACAGATCTACCACTCCTTAGACTGGCTTTCAATGAGAATGACAGATCTATAACACATAAAACATATCTACCACTCCTTAGACTGGCTTTCAATGAGAATGACAGATCTATAACACATATAACAGATCTACCACTCCTTAGACTGGCTTTCAATGAGAATGACAGATCTATAACATACATTTCAATGTGAATTTGGTTGGGTCACACCAAACAGTTACAGTACATAGCAACTTTAAAGATAGAAATGCAGAAAAATAGACCTGAGACGACACCCTATTCCTACCTGACAGACAAGGATATCTGCTCTAAACAGGAAATTCTACGGTATCACGTGCCGTCCCCGAGTGAATCAACTACTGTAGAGGAAACGAGACGGCTGAACATTGTGTGTGGAGGCAACCTGGATGTCTAGAGAGACGTGTAAGATACAACAGTCTGCCACAGGAGGGTGGTGGTGCTGGGGGTTTAGAGATCTACATGGTACAGTACATTGGGACTCTTGTCTCGGTCCTGCAGTGTGTTGACAGCTGTGATAGTAAAACACGTACACTGCTGCTTCTGTGTCACTGTGGAAAATACACATCAACTTCATTTACAAACCATGCTGAAGGACTTCTTAATGTATTCCATCACCGTGTGTGTGTGTGTGTGTGTGTGTGTGTGTGTGTGTGTGCGTGCGTGCGTGCGTGCGTGCGTGCGTGCGTGCGTGCGTGCGTGCGTGTGTGTGTGCGTGTGTGTGTGTGTGTGTGTGTGTTTGTGTGTGTGTGTGTGTGTGCGTGTGTGTGTGCGTGCGTGCGTGTGTGTGTGTGTGTGTGTGTGTGAATGAACTTGGCATTTACAGGTATAAGAACGGACATACAGATAGTCCAGCATCAGTGAATAAATGGTTGTGTTTTATAGACCCTCCTGTTTTATAGACCCTCCTGTTTTATAGACCCTCCTGTTGTATAGACCCTCCTGTTGTATAGACCCTCCTGTTTTATAGACCCTCCTGTTTTATAGACCCTCCTGTTGTATAGACCCTCCTGTTTTATAGACCCTCCTGTTGTATAGACCCTCCTGTTTTATAGACCCTCCTGTTGTATAGACCCTCCTGTTTTATAGACCCTCCTGTTGTATAGACCCTCCTGTTTTATAGACCCTCCTGTTTTATAGACCCTCCTGTTTTATAGACCCTCCTGTTTTATAGACCCTCCTGTTGTAAAGACCCTCCTGTTTTATAGACCCTCCTGTTTTATAGACCCTCCTGTTTTATAGACCCTCCTGTTTTATAGACCCTCCTGTTGTATAGACCCTCCTGTTGTATAGACCCTCCTGTTTTATAGACCCTCCTGTTTTATAGACCCTCCTGTTGTATAGACCCTCCTGTTTTATAGACCCTCCTGTTGTATAGACCCTCCTGTTTTATAAACCCTCCTGTTTTATAGACCCTCCTGTTTTATAGACCCTGCTGTTTTATAGACCCTCCTGTTGTAAAGACCATCCTGTTTTATAGACCCTCCTGTTGTATAGACCCTCCTGTTTTATAGACCCTCCTGTTGTAAAGACCCTCCTGTTTTATAGACCCTCCTGTTTTATAGACCCTCCTGTTGTATAGACCCTCCTGTTGTAAAGACCCTCCTGTTTTATAGACCCTCCTGTTTTATAGGCCCTCCTGTTTTATAGACCCTCCTGTTGTAAAGACCCTCCTGTTGTATAGACCCTCCTGTTGTAAAGACCCTCCTGTTGTAAAGACCCTCCTGTTGTATAGACCCTCCTGTTGTAAAGACCCTCCTGTTGTATAGACCCTCCTGTTGTAAAGACCCTCCTGTTGTAAAGACCCTCCTGTTTTATAGACCCTCCTGTTTTATAGACCCTCCTGTTTTATAGACCCTCCTGTTTTATAGACCCTCCTGTTTTATAGACCCTCCTGTTGTATAGACCCTCCTGTTTTATAGACCCTCCTGTTTTATAGACCCTCCTGTTTTATAGACCCTCCTGTTGTAAAGACCCTCCTGTTTTATAGACCCTCCTGTTTTATAGACCATCCTGTTGTATAGACCCTCCTGTGTTTTATAGTCCCTCCTGTGTTTTATAGACCCTCCTGTGTTTTATAGACCCTCCTGTATTTTATAGACCCTCCTGTGTTTTATAGACCCTCCTGTGTTTTATAGTCCCTCCTGTGTTTTATAGACCCTCCTGTGTTTTATAGACTCTCCTATGTTTTATAGACCCTCCTGTGTTTTATAGCCCCTCCTGTATTTTATAGACCCTCGTGTATTTTATAGACCCTCCTGCGTTTTACACTCCCTCCTTATTCAGGAAACGGATGCTGCTAATTGGTATTATAGCTTCCCCCAATTGTTTACACACTAAAACTGGCCCATGAGGCCCAATGACCCAAAACCTGTGGAGGTGTAAAAGGTAGAGATGGAGGTAGAGGTAGAGTGAGAGGTGGACCAAGAACAAGGAGAGTAATCTCTGATTAAATTCTGCCGACTATGGTGGAGTGAGGGGTCAACCATGGTTTGACCTTGAGAGAGAGAGAGGCTGGTCAGAGAGTGCTGCTTCACCGTAGCATCCATCTTCAGAACGTTCCAGAACGAGAAGAGGTTTGTACCGCAGACATCGGACCTCTCTACTACTTGACAGTAGAACAATATGAAGCACAGTAAAGACTGTAGATTCCAATACACACTGTAAGGGGAAACAAAGTAAATGTTTAATATATTACTGTATGTATGGAAATTGGGAGCTATACTACTTGGTAACATGTTAATCTTGTATACTGTAGTGTTTACTCTACTGTATGCTATTTAGTTTTACAGTTTTTTTTCTGGTTGCTTAACCACTATCTTTAAAACTATGGACTATTTTTTTAAAACTCTACACACTAACCCCAAAACCTTACACCAAACCAGCAAAAACATTAGACATCTCTTGCAGAAACACAAAACAATTCTTGCAAAACTATTTTGTGTGTCAATACAGTAGACACAAAGCATCAGTTGAATAAGCACACGAAGCACCAACTAGGAACTGATTGTATACATTTAAAACAGTTGAGGCTGTTGTTTTTTTTCCATATTGGGCTTTACAATCATTTACAAAAAGACTTCTTAAAAATCTATTTCAAATTACAAAAAAATAAAATGACAGTAAGGATCTTTAAAAACAACTTGCAGTGTTTTGTGTTGGCGGAAAATAAAGAAAATTCCTTGAATGAGTAGGTGTTCTAAAACATTTGACTGGTAGTGTACATAAGACAGAAATAATGTAATAGGTGGAAGTGTCTGCCAGGTCACAACAAAACAAGTTTGACAATGGGATACAACGCCAACTAACATGTAGTGGGGATGTGATGGTGCACGGCTGTTAGCAGTTTGCAATACAGTGTTGTCACACATGTAATAAACACACAGGTATCCACATGTAATAAACACACAGGTATCCACATGTAATAAACACACAGGTATCCACATGTAATAAACACACAGGTATCCACATGTAATAAACACACAGGTATCCACATGTAATAAACACACAGGTATCCACATGTAATAAACACACAGGTATCCCATATGTAATAAACACACAGGTATCCACATGTAATAAACACACAGGTATCCACATGTAATAAACACACAGGTATCCACATGTAATAAACACACAGGTATCCACATGTAATAAACACACAGGTATCCACATGTAATAAACACACAGGTATCCACATGTAATAAACACACAGGTATCCACATGTAATAAACACACAGGTATCCACATGTAATAAACACACAGGTATCCACATGTAATAAACACACAGGTATCCACATGTAATAAACACACAGGTATCCCATATGTAATGAACACACAGGTATCCACATGTAATAAACACACAGGTATCCACATGTAATAAACACACAGGTATCCACATGTAATAAACACACAGGTATCCACATGTAATAAACACACAGGTATCCACATGTAATAAACACACAGGTATCCCATATGTAATAAACACACAGGTATCCACATGTAATAAACACACAGGTATCCACATGTAATAAACACACAGGTATCCACATGTAATAAACACACAGGTATCCACATGTGTAGAGTATGGATGTGTACTCCAAACATAACACATTATCAATACAAATAAGGTTGACATTATTATAATATTTTTTTTTCTCTAAATGTTCTAACACTCCTAAATAAACAACAAATGCAGAAGTAGAAGGAAAACCAAAACATTTGTGCTAGAAAGAAGAAAAATAACTACATTTGTTTTTTTCTACATCTGACCTTCTTTGTGGGTCTGGCCAGAAGACTTCATCCACATCACATGTCTACATCTGACCTTCTTTGTGGGTCTGGCCAGACGACTTCATCCACATCACATGTCTACATCTGACCTTGTTTGTGGGTCTGGCCAGACGACTTCATCCACATCACATGTCTACATCTGACCTTGTTTGTGGGTCTGGCCAGACGACTTCATCCACATCACATGTCTACATCTGACCTTCTTTGTGGGTCTGGCCAGAAGACTTCATCCACATCACATGTCTACATCTGACCTTCTTTGTGGGTCTGGCCAGAAGACTTCATCCACATCACATGTCTACATCTGACCTTCTTTGTGGGTCTGGCCAGAAGACTTCATCCACATCACATGTCTACATCTGACCTTCTTTGTGGGTCTGGCCACAAGACTTCATCCACATCACATGTTGTCTTGACGAAGGCAGCGTGGGAAGTATTGCCTGAAATCCCGTATCCAGGCCTGGCGTGACCCCTGATCCATGTCTCCACAAGTCTCCTCCATTGCCTGTAGAACGGGTATGCGTTGGTGGGGCTGGCGATCGTACACCTTCCAACGCATGGCAGAGAAGAATTCTTCAATAGGATTCAAGAACAGAGAATAGAATATGAGGGGAGGGGCGGGGGGGGGGGGGGGGGTGGGTTGAGCGCGATGAAAAGTGGGTGACCTGTGAACCAATCGCGGACCACAGCAGCCCGGTGGAAACTAACATTGTCCCAGATGATAATGTACCTAGGCTGCTCAGGGCCCCTGGTCATCAGGGATTAGTCTGTTGTGGAGGGGGTCCAGAAATGTGATAATGTGTGCCGTGTTGTATGGGCCTTGGATTGCGTGATGGTGAAGGATGCCGTTTTGACTAACAGCCGCACACATTGTTATGATGCCACCACGTTGTCCCGGGACGTTGATGATGGCACGGTGTCAGATGATATTTCTGCCACGGCCCCTTGTTTTTTGCAAAGTTGAAACCTGCTTCTTTCCACATTTATTAGCTCATATATGCACTGCATCTGCTTCTGGCTCCATGACTCTCTGAAAGAGACAAGACAAAACAATGTAACGCAGTAGGAAAAGACAGGGATCAGTCAATATGAGGTAGCACCAAACACTCCCAGATCCAGTACCAATGACAGGATTGTATAGCTTACCTGCACATATTCATATCTCAGTTGTTTTACACGGCCTGAGTTTCTTTCGCAAGGGACTCTGTATAGCTACTTCATCCTAATTCTATTGCGTTTCAGTAGACGAGACAGTGCAGAGAGACTCACTCTGTTATCGTTTTGGAATATGGTGTTACCTGCCATTATGTGGTCCTGCAATTCTGAGTCTGATGACCATGACCATATTTACAATGTGGGTCTCCTGCTCTGGGGTGAACAGTCAACCTCTTCCCCCAGATACTGGTTTTCTTGCAGTTCTGTAAAAACATTTGAATGGTTTTAGTGATAGATCCTTCTCATTATGAAAGTACACTACATATTACTGTACCATTAAGACTACAGCACTAAGAGTTACTTACCGGTTCTCATTTCTAAATATCCAGATGATTCCTGCAACAGTATAGCGGCTCAGATTTGGTTGAACCCGTTACCCAGCCTCCCTCATGCTCATCCCATGGTTGACAACATGGTCAACCACAGTCCCTCTGATTTCATCAGTTATTGTGTTCCTGACTCCTATTCCTCTTCCCCGTCCTCTCCTTCTCTCCGGTCTTACTTCACCTCTTCCTCCTCCTCGTCCTCCTCCTACTTCTTCACCTCCTCGTTCTCCTCTTCCTCTTCCTCGTCCTCCTCTTCCTCCTCTAGTTCTCACCCCTCTTACTCTCTGTCCAACATTGCCCTCCATTGTTGTTCAAACCAACTGTTTACCTGTGGCCTATTTATAGAGCTCAAGCTCTGATTTGTAAGTGAACTCATTAGCTAAAAGGCTTTTCACATGTGTCAATGTGGAAAGGCAATTTGTGAAATAGTGTAGCAACGTAGAGACCAATGTTTACAGTATTGCTAGAAGTGTGTTATAAAATTACAACCTGAGTGTAAAGCAGAGAACGTGCATTCAGTCTGGCACACTTGGTAAATGCATTGGCTCCAAATGTTAATGGTTTCAGAGGTGGTGCTTCAAGAATCACTGCTAGTGTTTCAGCATTCAGAAGGAAAAAAAACTGTAGTATAACTGAAAGACGACCACCACGAACAGGAAAGCTGCCGTTGTGCAAATGGTAGTTAAACATAATAATGCCATAAGACTGCGGGAAATCCAACAACAGAGGCTTAAAAAACCCTGCCATCTTCCATAACATCAGAGAGAGGTACCTGGCCAGCGCGGGGGGAAATGTCACCATATGCACAGCTATGAGCCACAATGGGATCCTCCACCGCCATGCCACCCTTGGACCATACAACACCGCCATGCCACCCTTGGACCATACAACACTGCCATGCCACCCTAGGACCATACAACACCGCCATGCCACCCTTGGACGATACAACACCCCCATGTCACCCAGGGACCATACAACACTGCCATGCCACCCTAGGACCATACAACACTGCCATGCCACCCTAGGACCATACAACACTGCCATGCCACCCTTGGACCATACAACACCGCCATGCCACCCTAGGACCATACAACACTGCCATGCCACCCTTGGACCATACAACACCGCCATGCCACCCTAGGACCATACAACACTGCCATGCCACCCTTGGACCATACAACACTGCCATGCCACCCTTGGACCATACAACACTGCCATGCCACCCTTGGACCATACAACACTGCCATGCCACCCTTGGACCATACAACACTGCCATGCCACCCTTGGACCATACAACACTGCCATGCCACCCTAGGACCATACAACACTGCCATGCCACCCTTGGACCATACAACACCGCCATGCCACCCTAGGACCATACAACACTGCCATGCCACCCTTGGACCTTACAACACTGCCATGCCACCCTTGGACCATACAACACTGCCATGCCACCCTTGGACCATACAACACTGCCATGCCACCCTTGGACCATACAACACCACCATGCCACCCTTGGACCATACAACACCGCCATGCCACCCTTGGACCATACAACACTGCCATGCCACCCTCTCCTGAACACCTTAAATGACCATCTTTTTCAGCCTGAGCAGAGACGGTCCAGGTGATCCTGAGCAGAGAGACACCAGGTGATCCTGAGCAGAGAGACACCAGGTGATCCTGAGCAGAGAGACACCAGGTGATCCTGAGCAGAGAGACACCAGGTGATCCTGAGCAGAGACGGTCCAGGTGATCCTGAGCAGAGAGAGACACCAGGTGATCCTGAGCAGAGACGGTCCAGGTGATCCTGAGCAGAGAGAGACACCAGGTGATCCTGAGCAGAGACGGTCCAGGTGATCCTGAGCAGAGAGAGACACCAGGTGATCCTGAGCAGAGACGGTCCAGGTGATCCTGAGCAGAGAGAGACACCAGGTGATCCTGAGCAGAGACGGTCCAGGTGATCCTGAGCAGAGAGAGACACCAGGTGATCCTGAGCAGAGACGGTCCAGGTGATCCTGAGCAGAGAGACACCAGGTGATCCTGAGCAGAGACGGTCCAGGTGATCCTGAGCAGAGAGACACCAGGTGATCCTGAGCAGAGACGGTCCAGGTGATCCTGAGCAGAGAGA
Organism: Oncorhynchus mykiss; assembly: GCF_057628025.1. NCBI lineage: Eukaryota > Metazoa > Chordata > Actinopteri > Salmoniformes > Salmonidae > Oncorhynchus > Oncorhynchus mykiss. The sequence goes on from NC_143040.1 coordinate 69,492,979, forward strand.
GACACCAGGTGATCCTGAGCAGAGAGACACCAGGTGATCCTGAGCAGCAAAAGTTCTCATTTGGGACAACGTGCGTTTCCCATTGGGCTGCTCAGGTCCGCAACTGCTTCCATGACAACTGCTTCCAGAATATATTGCCTGTGATGTTGATGAAAATGTGTGGCTGGACCAAAACAACAGACATGACTGATTTTGTTTTCGTAACGGAGTATTTGTTTCTTGACTTATGATTTAGATACTACTGTATTTTGACAGTTTATTGATCTAACATACAGTACAGTAGTACAAATAGGACTATTTGTCTTCCTTTGCATATTCCAATATATATTTACTGTATGTTTGTATTTTGACTGTATGTGTGTTTACAGTATGCTGTCATGTAATGAGTCACGTTGAAATATAAAACTTAATTTTTTTTTATTTGAGTACACACAAACAATTTACAGTATAACAACATCTTTAGTCTTTACACTGAAAATAGGTTCTGATAGTAGTGTTTTGAATATGTCCCATTAGTGTGATCTCTGTTGTCACTAAGTTAGATTAATTTGACGTGTGTCTCATTTGAAAGCAGAGTTTCATTTTGAGCAGGGAATACATGATTTTTGATTGGTGTGTTTCATTTCCCAAGATGACTGTGGGGTTTTGGGTAAATATGCTAACTGTTTTGAGTTTTTATGTTTAAAGCTTTAAGTACCTGAGATGTAGTTTCAGCAATCGTGCGTTAACAATTGGAAAAAACTGTAAAAAAATAAATACTGCATGCCCCATTACTCTCTCACAGAGGGGTTCTGAGCCTTTCACAGGACAACAGTAGTTGGTGTGGGTTTGTGTGTATGAGAAAGAGAATGGGACGGAAAGAACTAAGGGGGAGAGAGAAGGAAAAGGGAGTGAAAATGAATGGAGAGAAAAGAGAGAGGGGGGAGAGAAGGAATGGGGAGAAAAGAGGGGGGAGAGAGAAGGAAAAGGGAGGGAACATGAATGGAGAGAAAAGAGAGAGGGGGGAGAGAAGGAATGGGGAGAAAAGAGGGGGGAGAGAGAAGGAAAAGGGAGGGAACATGAATGGAGAGAAAAGAGAGAGGGGGGAGAGAAGGAATGGGGAGAAAAGAGGGGGGAGAGAGAAGGAAAAGGGAGTGAACATGAATGGAGAGAAAAGAGAGAGGGGGGAGAGAAGGAATGGGGAGAAAAGAGAGGGGGAGAGAGAAGGAAAAGGGAGGGAACATGAATGGAGAGAAAAGAGAGAGGGGGGAGAGAAGGAATGGGGAGAAAAGAGGGGGGAGAGAGAAGGAAAAGGGAGTGAACATGAATGGAGAGAAAAGAGAGAGGGGGGAGAGAAGGAATGGGGAGAAAAGAGAGGGGGAGAGAGAAGGAAAAGGGAGGGAACATGAATGGAGAGAAAAGAGAGAGGGGGAGAGAAGGAATGGGGAGAAAAGAGAGAGGGGGAAGAGAAGGAATGGGGAGAAAAGAGAGAGGGGGGAAGAGAAGGAATGGGGAGAAAAGAGAGAGGGGGGAGAGAAAGAATGGGGAGAAAAGAGAGAGAGGGGTGAGAGAAGGAATGGGGAGAAAAGAGAGAGGGGGGTGAGAGAAGGAATGGGGAGAAAAGAGGGGGGAGAGAGAAGTGGTAAAGTAGTTCTATAGAATTTCTAGGTTCAGGTCAACTCGACCCCCAGGCAATGGGGAGGAAGTCTAATGCAGAGGACTGTGGGTTAGGTATTTATTCACCCCTGACCACTTTGTCGCGATTTGTAATGATTAGACTTTGCTTTTACAGTACTTATTGCGCTAACAAGACTTGACGGGAGTTCCAGGACTTTACGGGTGTAACAGTCCCTTCAGCTCCGCTGTCTGGTGAGATAGGCGCTGAGCGGAGAGAGAGAGTGAGTGATATAGAAGAGTCCTATGGCTCCATTGCAGCTCGCGGTGTACTTGCGGCTCGCTCTCATATTCTTCTTCACGGCGTTTCTTTTCTTCCTTGATGTCTTCACTGTCAGCAGAGCAGCCTCCTCGTGCGCTAACGTCCCCAGTCAGTTACCGAACAAGAGTCAAACCGGAGAAGATGAAGTCTCTTCTAGTAGTGCGCGCAAACAGAACCGCACTCCCGGGGAGGTGCGCGAGATGAACGTGTCACTTATATCGGTATTGTTACAGACACAGGATGAGATCACGCAGGGGAACGACACGGATAGAGATAATGTGAGTAAACATGTTATGTGTATGTGTGTCTGTGCCTGTGTGTGTCTCTTCACAGTCCCCGCTGTTCCATAAGGTGTATATTTATCTTTTAAAAAAGAAATTCTGATTCTACTGCTTGCATCAACTACCTGATGTGGAATAGAGTTCCATGTAGGCTCTATGTAGTACTGTGTGCCTCCCAATGTCTGTTCTGGACTTGGGGACAGTGAAGAGACCTCGTGTGGCATGTCTTGTGGGGTATGCATGGGCGTCACTCAGGCCTTTTACAATAGAAAACAACCCTCTGTTCCAGACCGATCTATTTAACCAGTAGTGTCTCCCATTGACACCAATGCCATAGCAGCTGTGTCTGGTCCAGAGAGGACATATGAAGATAATTATTTTTTTCCCCCGCCCTTGATTATCTCATGATTATGATCAACATAACAAAGTTGTTTTGTCAAGATCAAGAAATAAAGTCTATAAATAGGATGCATTGATGATAAAGCCCATGGTGGATAAGAACATACCTTTTCACTGATTGCTAAGCTAAGAAATGGTACGTTTCACGCTAACGTCATGCTTTCATTTGTGTTTGTGTAACGGATGTGAAACGGCTAGCTTAGTTAGCGGTGGTGCGCGCTAAATAGCGTTTAAATCGGTGACATCACTTGCTCTGAGACCTTGAAATAGTAGTTCCCCTTTGCTCTGCGGCTTTTGTAGAGCGATGGGTAACGATGCTTCGAGGGTGACTGTTGTTAATGTGTGCAGAGGGTCCCTGGTTCGCGCCCGGGTATGGGCGAGGGGACGGTCTAAAGTTATACTGTTACATTTGGAGCTCATTATCAGTTTAATAAGTTAGAATGTTAGCATACTGTTTCCCAGACTGTGTGCCACCCCCAAGACACCAGCCAATCACAGCAGCTACAGTGCCGGCAAAAGGTATTGATACACCTTGACTGGATTTTCTCACCCATCTACACACAAAACCCCATGGTGAAAAAGTGAAAACAAGTTTTTAGAAATGTTTGCAAATTTATTGAAAATTAAATAGAGCAATATCTCATTTACATAAGTATTCACACACCTGAGTCAATACTTTGTAGAAGCACTTTTGGCAGCAATTACTGCTGTGAGTCTTTCTGGTTAAGTATCTAAGAGCTTTCCACACCGGGATTGTGTAACATTTGTCCATTATTCTTTTCAAAATTCTTCAAGCTCTGTCAAATTGGATGTTGAGCATCGCTAGACAACCATTTCTAGGTCTTGTAACTTGGTCACTCAGGAACATTCACTGTCTTATTTGAAATTTAATGGCGAAAGCATACCATGTGATTATCTGAGGACAGCGCCCCGCGTACACCAGCATTAAAAACATTTTCCAAACCAGCAGAGGCGTCACAAAAATCAGAAATAGCGATAAAATAAATCACTTACTTTTGAAAATCTTCCTCTGTTTGCAATCCCAAGGGTCCCAGCTACACAACAAATGTTTGTTTTGTTCAATAAAGTCCTTTAAATCCCCAAAAAGTCAGTTTATTTGGGGTGTTTGATTCAGTAATCCACCCATTCCATACGTTCAACATGCAAACAAAGGAATCTGAAAAGTTACCAATAAACTTTATCCAAACAAGTCAAACAATATTTCTAATCAATCCTCAGGTACCCTAATATGTAAATAAAGGATAACATTTAAGACAGAATGTAGCATGTTCAATACCAGAGATAAATAACGAGGTGCACGCCCTCATCCACGAGCGCCACAAGTCTACAGTCTAAATGAGAGCCACCTTGAAAAACTACAACTTCTAATTAATTTTTCAAAAAACAAGCCTGAAACCCTTTCTAAAGACTGTTGACATCTAGTGGAATCCATAGGAACTGCAATCTGGGAGGAATTCCTTTGAATAAGCATTTGAACGGACTGTGACCTAAAACAATAATCTGGATGGATTCTCCTCTGGTTTTTGCCTGCCATATCAGTTCTGTTATACTTACAGAGATTATTTTAACAGTTTTAGAAACTTCAGAGTGGTTTCTGACCAATGCTACCAATGCTACATGCATATCCTAGCTTCTGGGCCTGAGTAACAGGCAGTTTACTTTTGGCACATCAGTCATCCGAATACTGCACCCTAGCCTTAAGAAGCAACTCCAGTATAGATTTGAGCTTTTGTTTTAGGTTATTCTCCTGCTGAAAGGTGAATTCATCTCCGAGTGTCTGGTGGAAAGCAGACTGAACCAGGTTTTCTTTTAGAATTTTGCCTGTATTTACATACTTAGCTCTATTCCATTTTTTTTATTCTGAAAAACTCACCAGTCTTTAACGATTACAAGGATACCCATTACATGATGAAGTCCGAGTGGTACTCCCCTAAACATAATACTTTGTATTCAGGACAAAAAGTGAATTGCTTTGCCACATTTTTTGCAGTATTACTTTAGTGCCTTGTTGCAAACAGGATGCATGTTTTGGAATCTTTTTATTCTGTACAGGCTTCCTTCTTTTCACTGTCAATTAGGTTAGTGTTGTGAAGTTACTACTGTTCATCCCTCCTCAGTTTTTTCCAACACCAGCCATTAAATGTAACTGTTTTAAGTCACCATTGGCCCCATGGTGAAATCCTTGAGTGGTTTCCTTCCTCTCTGGCAACTGAGTTAGGAATAACGCCTGTATCTTTGTAGTGACTGGGTGTATTGATACACCATCCAAAGTGTAATTAATAACTTGCTCAAAGGTATATTCAATGTCTGCTTTTTTTTAATCTACCAATAGGTGCCCTTCTTTGTGAGACGTTGGAAAATTTCCCTGCTTTGTGTGGTTGAATCCGTGTTTGAAATGCACTGCTCGACTGGGGGACCTAACAGATCATTGTATGTGTGGGGTACTGAGATGAGGTAGGTAGCCTAGTGGTTAGAGCGTTGGAACCGGAACCGAAAGGTTGCTGGATTGAATTCCCGAGCTGACAAGGTAAACAACAGTTCCCCGGTAGGCCGTCATTGTAAATAACAATTTGCTCAGGATCTGCCCCTTTTTTTCAATTTTTGACATATGACATACCCAAATCCAACTGTCTGTTGCTCAGGTCCTGAAGCAAGGATATGCATATTATTGGTATCATTTGAAAGGAAACACTTTGAAGTTGAAATGTGAAAAGAATGTAGGAGAATAAAAGCAAAAGCAGGAAGCACTCATCCAGAGGCGGCGCTTCTAGGGACTTCCCGGGACTTTAATGCAGGAAAACTTAAATCTATTTTATAAAATTTCTATCAGCATGTTAAATGTGCAACCAGAGGAGAAAAAAAAACCTCTGGACCACCTTAACTCTACACACAGAGTACGTACAAAGCTCTCCCTCGCCCTCCATTTGGCAAATCTGAGTATAATTACATCCTCCTGATACGTTCTTACAAGCAAAAATGAAAGCAGGAAGCACCAGTGACGAGATCAATAAAGAAAGTGGTCAGATGAAGCAGATGCTACGCTACAGGACTGTTTTGCTGGCAGACTGGAATTATGTTCCAGGATTCCTCCAATGGCATTGAGGAGTACACCACATCAGTCATTGACTTCATCAATAAGTGCATCGATGACGTCATCCCCCACAGTGACAGTACACACCCCAACCAGAAGTCATGGATTACAGGCAACATCCGCACTGAGCTAAATGCTAGAGCTGCTGCTTTCAAGGAACGGGACTCTAACCCGGGAAGCTTATAAGAAATCACATTATGCCCTCCGACGAACCATCAAACAGGCAAAGGGTCAATACAGGACTAAGATCAAATCATACCACACCAGCTCTGACTCTCATCGGATGTGGCAGGGCTTGCAAACCATTACTACAAAGGGAAGCACAGCCGAGAGCTGCCCAGTGACACGAGTCTACCAGATGAGCTAAACTACTTACAGTGCCTTGCGAAAGTATTCGGCCCCCTTGAACTTTGCGACCTTTTGCCACATTACAGGCTTCAAACATCAAGATATAAAACTGTATTTTTTGTGAAGAATCAACAACAAGTGGGACACAATCATGAAGTGGAACGACATTTATTGGATATTTCAAACTTTTTTAACAAATCAAAACTGAAAAATCTT
>NC_143040.1:69504249-69514249 GCF_057628025.1 Oncorhynchus mykiss
CACGATGAAAATACCCTCAAATTAAAGCTGCCAGTGAACTTTAACCTCATAGTATCATTTAAAATGTGCTGGAGTACAGAGATAAAACAACATGTGGCACTTTTGTAGCTCACTGAAAGTGTGTAGAAAAAAAAAAGAGAGGTTGTCAGGTTCTACCGCTGTACTCCATTTGTTCTACAGCATTTGTCTGATGCTGTCTCTCCGCCCTGTGAATGATGCTGTCTCTCCGCCCTGTGTATGATGCTGTCTCTCCGCCCTGTGTATGATGCTGTCTCTCCGCCCTGTGTATGATGCTGTCTCTCCGCCCTGTGTCTGATGCTGTCTCTCCGCCCTGTGTATGATGCTGTCTCTCCGCCCTGTGTATGATGCTGTCTCTCCGCCCTGTGTATGATGCTGTCTCTCCGCCCTGTGTATGATGCTGTCTCTCCGCCCTGTGTATGATGCTGTCTCTCCGCCCTGTGTATGATGCTGTCTCTCCGCCCTGTGTATGATGCTGTCTCTCCACCCTGTGTCTGATGCTGTCTCTCCACCCTGTGTATGATGCTGTCTCTCACCACTGTGTATGATGCTGTCTCTCCCCACTGTGTATGATGCTGTCTCTCCCCTTGTGTCTGATGCTGTCTCTCCGCCCTGTGTCTGATGCTGTCTCTCCCCACTGTGTATGATGCTGTCTCTCCCCACTGTGTATGATGCTGTCTCTCCCCACTGTGTATGTGTGTGTGTTAGGCTAACGTCAGCCCTGACGTACTACGGTATCTGTCTGAATGTCGGGCGTTTCGGGGTGGATGTCTTCCTGGCTCAGTTCTTCAGCGGCCTATCAGAGACACCCTGCTTGCTTGTCCCATTCCTATTGGCCCGCTGTGGCAGACGCCCAATCAGCATGCTGTCCCTGCTCCTCAGTGGCTCCTTCTGCCTGCTGTCCCTGCTCGCATCACGCTTCTACGGTAAACACACACGCACACACACACACACCGACACAACAAACACATCGACACAACCTCCAGTGATCCAACACTGTGTGTGTGTGTGTGTGTGTGTGTGTGTGTGTAGCTGTCCCAGGGTTGGTGATGGCTCTGGCCCTGGTGGGGAAGCTGTGTATGCAGACCAGTGTGTTTGTCTCTTTACTCTATGGCATCGAGCTCTTCCCTACACTCATCAGGTACAGAGTGTGTGTGTGTGTGTGTGTGTGTGTGTGTGTCTGTGTCTGACCCCTGACAGGACTAGTCCCTATCTCAACCCAGCAGACACACAGCACTTATCTATTGACCTCACACACTCGCCTGGGTCAAAGGTCATCTTATCTCCATGCTTGAGTAATACCTGATGTGTGTGTGTGTGTGTGTATCTCTGTTTTGTGCAATATGTGTATGTTTGAGTTGTACGGGCAGGCTGTATCTTAACTGTGTGTGTGTGTGTGTCTGTTTCAGACAGAAGTGTGTGGGCTTGGTGTGTCTGTGTTACAGAGTGGGGTGTATCCTCAATGCGGTGGTCAGTCCTAGAGGAGAAACCATCCCATTGGCCGCTATGATTCTTTATGGGAGTGGCCCCATTGTCGGGGCGGGACTGTGTCTGTTGCTACCGGAGACCAGCGGTGTGCCGCTCCCTGATTCGCTGGAGGACTGTGACAGACAACCCAGGCTACACCTCCCATTAGCCTGGTCATCATGCTTCACAAGGTAAGAGACCTTTGACACACACACACACCCAAATTCACAAGTTATGCACACACTAAGACAAAAACATGTAGCCTTACACATACCTCGCTGGCTACTGTGGAGCTAAATGGTGTGTGTTTGACTGTGAGTGTTACACACTTGAAGTGGTCTATCTCTCTCTTCAGTTTGTCAACAGCAGCTGGCATGAAATGCTATGACCTATACTCAAGAGTTCAGAAAGCTGGTGTGTCTGTCAGTGTGTGTATATCTCAGTGTTACATAACTTCTTATTTTAGGTTAACTATTTACCCCCCCCTCTCTCGTCCTCCCCACCTCTCTCGTCCCACTCCCCCCTTCCCTTCTACCATGTGTAATGACCTGTTTCAGTCCCTACCAGCTGGGCACAGACGCCAGTTAAACATACAATTTTGTATTTACATTTAACGGAGTTGTCAACTTAACGTGAAATCTACATGAAATCAAACAATGTGAATCACGTCATTTCATTTCGGGTTTAAATGTCCAATAAAATGTATTTTTAACGTTTTACTTTTTTGCAAATTCGATTAGTTTTCCCACATTGATTCATCCTCATTACATTTAATAATTTTGTTTTATGTGGAACAAACATGATTCAACCAATTTGTGTCCAGCGGGTATTGTGACCTGCTACTCAGAGAGTCCTGGACCAAGAAATAGGTTCAATAGAGCCACATGTGAACGTCTCTCCAGCTCAGATGTGTATTTCCCGACAGGCGCTCAGTGGACACCCCAGCTGACAAGGCCTGTCCATTCCTGGGAGACACAGACCCCGGGAAAACCCTCCCACCACCCACAGGAACCCAACTCAAATGAAAACACTCTGCACACACACACACACACACACACACACACACACACACACGCTGTTGACACATGTATTTAAAAAAGGTCCATGGAACACTGAGATACTAAGCCGAACAGTGTCCAATAAGTTGTAATCATTTTTGTGTCACGTTGTGCCCAACTGAACAGGACCCTGGTTTTACTGTTTAAACTGTACATCTGTGTGATCTGGTCTGTCCCAGCCTGTGGAGAACATTCTTAGCTCCCTATAAAAAAAATCTGCATTCTCCTTCTCTTGATTTTTTCCACAAATTTCGTTGAATTTTTCAATAGTTTTCTCTCAAAAATCACACCTTTCTAAATAGGAAAATAACACGTGATGTTCTAAATGCCACAACAAAGATCAAAACCACTTTTGAGGTCTGGGAAAAATCTAGGAACAGCCTTTGTTTGGTTAGCGGTGTTTCTGTAGCGCTCATGTCAAGTGATGCAGAGTTGACGAAACAAAATGGCTACTGGATTCATGCACATAATCATGAGATCATTCTGCCAGGTAGGCAGAGGCTGCATTGTAAGTTCACATTTAATTGTGAAGTTGTTTTTTTTCTTTTCGGAAAAGCCTTCCGATCTATCAGCAGACGGTTATTATTAGCGTCAACGCTAACGGCTGCACAAAGGAGCACCACACAACACAACACAACACACACACACAGGGGCTTTCCTGTGCCCTTTCAGATAATTGCGGGAAAATACCAATCATTGATATACTTTGTTAATGTCATATATTTGAAATCTTCGTAGGGACAGCCCAGTTTAAAAAAATAAAAAAAAAATCACCTACAACAACATACCCAACTCTATCTGTCTGTAGCTCAGGACCTGAAGTAAGGATATGCATATTCTTGATACCATTTGAAAGGAAACACTATGAAGTTTGTGGAAATGCTAATTGAATGTAGGAGAACATAAAACTATAGATCTGGTAGAAGAAAATACAAAGAAAGAAAACAACCAGTGTTTGTTTTTTGTACTACGTTTAGGGTGAGATTTTCACAATTTACTTTCTTTTCAAAATGAACGAGTGGAAATACAAAAATCGATTGTTCGTGGTATATGGACCTTTTTAGGATATGAAAAATGATTTTTATCTAAGACAATGACACTTCATGTTCGTGTAAAATCTCTGGGACCCTTTGGATGATAAATCAGAGCAAGATTTCAGAATGTAAGTCCACATTTCACCTTCAGCGGTGAATTTATCAAACCTATCACGTTGAAAAAAAGTGTTTTGTTGGAGCTCTCAAACAATAGCATGGCATTTTTTTCCACAGTAATAGCTACTCTGAATTGGACAGTGCAGTTAGATTAACAAGAATTTAAGTTTTTCAGCCGATTTAAGACACTTCTATGTTCCGACATTTGTTGACGGAACGCCGATCCGTATTAACTTGAGCAAATAAAATAAATTAAAGAAATGCTTGAATATTGTTAAATTCCATTTTAAAATGTCTGGATTCCGTGATTCCATCTGCAAGGCAGATTTTATAGGGCCCTACTTTCTCCCTACGTTCTAGTATAACAGTTGATGAAACGAACACAAACACTGTAAAAGTGTGAATATGTTTTATCAGTGTTATGACCTCAAATCAGCAGGTTTGTATGGGCGGGAGTTTTGGCTTTCCATGGTGACATCACCATGCGGTAAATTGGTTAACAGACCAATAACAAAAGAGAGTTCCAAACCTCTCTGCCAATAACAGCTACTGTAGTTTTCAGTTTTCCCCTTCACACTCAACAGTCCTAGCAAAATTATTGCTTGACAATTTTTTTTGTTGCTAAAAAAACAGAAACCATTTTTATTACGGTAATGTAATTAATTAACCAGAAATGATTTGATATTGAAAGACTGCTGCATTGGACTTAACGCAGAGCCGTGTGTGTGTGTGCGTGTGTTTAGGGTTACTGTGTGTGTGTGTGTGTGCGTGCGTGTGTTTAGGGTTACTGTGTGTGTGTGTTTAGGGTTACTGTGTGTGTGTGTGTTTAGGGTTACTGTGTGTGTGTGCGCGTTTAGGGTTACTGTGTGTGTGTGTGTGTGTGTGTGTGTGTGTGTGTGTGTTTGTGTGTGTGTGCGTTTAGGGTTACTGTGTGTGTGTGCGTTTAGGGTTACTGTGTGTGTGTGTGTGTGTGTGTGTGTGCGTTTAGGATTACTGTGTGTGTGTGCGTTTAGGATTACTGTGTGTGTGTTTGTGCGTTTAGGGTTACTGTGTGTGTGTGTGTGTGTGTGTGTGTGTGTGTGTGTGTTTGTGCGTTTAGGGTTACTGTGTGTGTGTGTGTGTGTGTGTGTGTGTGCGTTTAGGGTTACTGTGTGTGTGTGTGTGTGTGTGTGTGTGTGTGTTTAGGGTTACTGTGTGTGTGTGTGTATTGTGGCCTAGGATATTCTGAAATGGCAAACTTGCCAATTGGTTTGAACGCGTATAACTCCAACCAGTTAGAACACGCCAGTTCCTTGGTTCCAACTAGCAAGTGAACAAAGTATGTGTGTCTTTGTGATGCGAGGAAACGGGCCTTTGTATAAACAGCTGTTCAGGGAGGTTCCGTGTGTGTTTTAGTACGCGTTATTCTTAAACGTCACTTACCTTACCGCCGTTTCTACACTGTTACCTTGCCTTGCAGACTACCGTGTTAACATGAAACAGTGTCGAAATAGGTCACCAAGGTGCAAGGGATGTTGAGGTGACGGGAGATGGAGGCCGTCTTATCGTTAAAAGGGGGTGTGGTCTTGTTGCCGTGTTCTCTTTTTAACGCAGACGACTGTAGTTGTGTGGAACGTTGTCCTGTCCGGTGTCAGGGCCAGACGTGATATGACAGACTGTGCCTCAGTCTCTGCCCCACTGACAGGGCGAGGAACGTTGTCCTGTCCGGTGTCAGGGCCAGACGCGATATGACAGACTGTGCCTCAGTCTCTGCCCCACTGACAGGGCGAGGAACGTTGTCCTGTCCGGTGTCAGGGCCAGACGCGATATGACAGACTGTGCCTCAGTCTCTGCCCCACTGACAGGGCGAGGAACGTTGTCCTGTCCGGTGTCAGGGCCAGACGTGATATGACAGACTGTGCCTCAGTCTCTGCTGTTGTGTTCTTATAGGCCCATGACAGGGTGAGGAATGTTGTCCTGTACAGATGTTCTGTTCTTTGCTATTAAATTAAAAAATATGGAATTTTCAATTTCATAAGAACGCATGTCTTTTCCCCAGGGCAATAATCTACTATTCCAAGGTAGAACTTCACACACCCTGGACAATCATTCACACACACACACACCACACCACACACCCTGGACAATAATTTACCACACACACACACAGTGTTTGTGAGTGGTGTGTTGGCAAGTGGACATGGGGAAATTTGACTTAAAGAAATCACTGATATTACAGCCAGACCAGCCATGCTTGCACCAATTCAATGCTTTTAAAATGCATGACACGGGCATATTAGGTGAAGGTAGAAAATGGGACAGCATCCTGATTGGCAGTAGAGACAGGAGTACATCGCCCTCCTGTGGCCAGAAGACAAAACTACACCCTCTTACAGACAAGGTTCTTTAATACATATCCACACACACATTCAGAGAGAAATCCGTACAAACTATCATTACATACAGATGTTAAGATAAAACAGATTATTTTATATTAAATACTTTTGATCCAGCATCATACAAAAACGGCAGTACGGAGTAAAATGTAAAATACTGCACATAATCCCAGAAACTACAGAGCATAAAATAACCGGCAGGTACAGATGATCTATAATGCATTTTAATAGAAACAAAACAAATAAAATGATCTATCGACTTCATTGTAATATAATGCCAAACACCCTTGCCAAGCCAATTTGTGACTTGCCGTACAGCATATAATATAACGAGTGAGAATATAACAGATTAACAGCACCGTTCTGTAGCTTTCCTCTGTTCAATGCTCTAAAACTGGTACCTTATTCACACCATCTTGCCGACCCAAACTGCACTGCACTGGCTCGGATATAGTCTTTCTACATCACCCTTCCCAGCGTGGTTCGGGTCTCTAGAAGTGAACAGAGCTGGCTGGTAACATCATTAACATTCATTAATCAAAACACTGTAGAAAAACGGTTTTGCAATGAAAACAAGAGTTTCTATTGGACAAATTCAGGTAGGTCCCTCCCTGTTTTGAACGGTTTCAGAAGCAGGCTGACCTTAATGAACTGGACTATAGCGAGCCACAGAGTAAAGTTCAGGTAGGAACGGTCCTATAGGAAGACAGCGTGGCTACCCATACCGTCCAATAGGAAGACAGCGTGGCTACCCATACCGTCCTATAGGAAGACAGCGTGGCTACCCATACCGTCCTATAGGAAGACAGCGTGGCTACCCATACCGTCCAATAGGAAGACAGGGTGGCTACCCATACCGTCCTATAGGAAGACAGGGTGGCTACCCATACCGTCCTATAGGAAGACAGCGTGGCTACCCATACCGTCCAATAGGAAGACAGCGTGACTACCCATACCGTCCAATAGGAAGACAGCGTGACTACCCATACCGTCCTATAGGAAGACAGCGTGGCTACCCATACCGTCCTATAGGAAGACAGCGTGGCTACCCATACCGTCCTATAGGAAGACAGCGCGGCTACCCATACCGTCCAATAGGAAACAGCGTGACTACCCATACCGTCCAATAGGAAGACAGGGTGGCTACCCATACCGTCCTATAGGAAGACAGCGTGACTACCCATACCGCCCTATAGGAAGACAGGGTGGCTACCCATACCGTCCTATAGGAAGACAGGGTGGCTACCCATACCGTCCTATAGGAAGACAGGGTGGCTACCCATACCGTCCTATAGGAAGACAGGGTGGCTACCCATACCGTCCTATAGGAAGACAGGGTGGCTACCCATACCGTCCTATAGGAAGACAGGGTGGCTACCCATACCGTCCAATAGGAAGACAGGGTGGCTACCCATACCGTCCTATAGGAAGACAGGGTGGCTACCCATACCGTCCTATAGGAAGACAGCGTGGCTACCCATACCGTCCAATAGGAAGACAGCGTGACTACCCATACCGTCCAATAGGAAGACAGCGTGACTACCCATACCGTCCAATAGGAAGACAGCGTGACTACCCATACCGTCCTATAGGAAGACAGCGTGGCTACCCATACCGTCCAATAGGAAGACAGGGTGGCTACCCATACCATCCTATAGGAAGACAGGGTGGCTACCCATACCGTCCTATAGGAAGACAGGGTGGCTACCCATACCGTCCTATAGGAAGACAGGGTGGCTACCCATACCGTCCTATAGGAAGACAGGGTGGCTACCCATACCGTCCTATAGGAAGACAGGGTGGCTACCCATACCGTCCAATAGGAAGACAGCGTGACTACCCATACCGTCCAATAGGAAGACAGCGTGACTACCCATACCGTCCAATAGGAAGACAGCGTGACTACCCATACCGTCCAATAGGAAGACAGGGTGGCTACCCATACCGTCCAATAGGAAGACAGCGTGGCTACCCATACCGTCCAATAGGAAGACAGCGTGACTACCCATACCGTCCAATAGGAAGACAGGGTGGCTACCCATACCGTCCTATAGGAAGACAGGGTGGCTACCCATACCGTCCAATAGGAAGACAGCGTGACTACCCATACCGTCCAATAGGAAGACAGCGTGACTACCCATACCGTCCAATAGGAAGACAGCGTGACTACCCATACCGTCCAATAGGAAGACAGGGTGGCTACCCATACCGTCCTATAGGAAGACAGCGTGGCTACCCATACCGTCCAATAGGAAGACAGGGTGGCTACCCATACCGTCCTATAGGAAGACAGCGTGACTACCCATACCGTCCTATAGGAAGACAGCGTGACTACCCATACCGTCCTATAGGAAGACAGCGCGACTACCCATACCGTCCTATAGGAAGACAGCGTGACTACCCATACCGTCCTATAGGAAGACAGGGTGGCTACCCATACCGTCCAATAGGAAGACAGCGTGACTACCCATACCGTCCTATAGGAAGACAGCGTGACTACCCATACCGTCCTATAGGAAGACAGGGTGGCTACCCATACCGTCCTATAGGAAGACAGCGTGGCTACCCATACCGTCCAATAGGAAGACAGCGTGGCTACCCATACCGTCCAATAGGAAGACAGCGTGGCTACCCATACCGCCCTATAGGAAGACAGCGTGACTACCCATACCGTCCAATAGGAAGACAGCGTGACTACCCATACCGTCCTATAGGAAGACAGCGTGACTACCCATACCGTCCAATAGGAAGACAGGGTGGCTACCCATACCGTCCAATAGGAAGACAGCGTGACTACCCACACCGTCCAATAGGAAGACAGCGTGACTACCCATACCGTCCAATAGGAAGACCTTCCCCTGAACTGTAGTAATCAGAGTCAGTTAGTGTGAGTCTTGAACATTGTGGAGAGTGTTCGTGTTACAGAGTGTGGGACATCATGTGTCCATGTAGTGTGTTGAAAACATTACTCCCAGCAATATAAGTGTCCATGTGTGTGACAGACCTGTGTGTGAGAGAGAGAGTGTGAGTGTGTGTTCAGGGGTAGGAGACGAAGTTAGCGGGGAAGATTCCGGTCCGTCCGTTCAGCGTTCCCTCCCACCAGTCATACTGTGACTCTGTCTTGGTAACCACAGTGATGCGGTCGCCAGGGTTGAAGCTCAGGTCGCCAGGCTGTTGCCCCGTGAACGGGTGTACCGCCGTGACGACTACAGGCCCCGCGTCCCACGGCCCGACCCCACCTAGGAACAGTCAAATGATCAGCGGTGTATTCAGTGAACCGGTGAACAGCAGGCCTTGTTGAATGCACATCAAGTCATTACATGCAACATTCTCAAATCAACCTGTACTGAGTGAATGTTGCACATACAATGAGGCAGACTTGTGAGTGTGAAAACGGATACGATTCAACGGTTTCACACCCACATTAAACGTTACCTTTCAGGTATTACAACTGTCTGGTCTATTTGTAAAGTCTTTACATGTAAATTGTAAAGTATTTTTGTCTAATGTATTTTCCGTTACGTGTCAGACCACATGGATCCTAATAATAATAATAATAATAATAATAATAATAATAATAAATAATAATAATAAATAATAATAATAAATACCGTAATCGTTTTGGACTGTCCTTGTGCTACTTGGACTTCTCTTATAGGATTCTGAAACAGAAATACAACAGCGACTGATCAACATCCAGAAAAGAGCTGTTCAATTCTACATCCACCTAAAAGGAATGCCCACACATTCCACCACAAAGCCCTGACCTACAGAGATGAACCTATAGAAGAGTCCCGTCAGCCAGCTGATTCTGGGGCTCTGTTCAGAAACACAGACACCACAGAGCCTCAGGACAGAAACACATTTAGACCAAACCAAATGATGACCAAAATATAACTATTTTGACACACTGGAAAGAATCAACCAAAAA